>NC_089781.1:47686202-47886202 GCF_040412425.1 Macrobrachium rosenbergii | reverse complement strand
ACATACTAAATTTTCTATTATAATATATATCTTCTATTATTTCATAATTTATTGTTATTAATTCTATTTTATTTTTTTTGTGCGGAAGTGTTCATCTAAATTCTTATCACTACTTACATTTGCTAAATTTTCTCCCATTATATTACTTATTTCTTTTGGATCAAGTGTTCTTTTCCCATCTTTTAATATGGCATGTCTGGGTGGTTTGACATGGGTACCATTTATTTTCCTGAAATTTTCCCATATTTTTTGTATGGGAGTATTATTAGAGAGATCTGATATGTATTTCCTCCATGAAATGATTCTTCCTTGTATTACTTCTTTTTTAAATTTTGCAGATATTTTGTTGTATACAGGTTTTAATGCATCAATTTCTAGTAATAATAGAGTCATTTTTTGTAAAGTTCTTTCTAATATCAGTAATTTTTTATTCATTTTATTGAACTTTCTATTCAAATTATCTAATCGTCTCCCTACTGAGTGTTTTATATTTATTAATTCTGTTAACTCATCAGACCACCAAGGAACTTTGTGTTTTGTTGGATGAGGTTTTGACTTTGGTATTGCTTTATCTGCAGCATTTTTAATGAAATCAACACGAAATTTATTAGTTTCATTATGGTCTTTTAAATATTCAAATTGTGGGATATTTCTGGTGTGCATTTCATATCGCTCCCAATCTGCTTTATAAATGTTATAGTGAGGGACATGTTTTGCAGGATTATTTTGCAATAAGGAAATTAATATTGGGAAATGATCACTGGTGTGCAAGTCATCAACTGTATTCCAATCCAATCTGTCAACTATGCTTGTACATAAAGTTAAGTCTACTGTGGAAAATGTTCCACGTGCTTTTGAAAAATATGTGCTAATTTCATCATTTATACAGCACATGTCGTTGGAATCCATGAACTCTTCTATTTTACTACCTGTTCTATTTGAGTTTGTACAATGACAGTCCCATATTGGGTTGTGAGCATTAAAATCACCTACTATTAATGTAGGTTCCTTGGTATTGTTAAGTAAATCTTTAAGTTTATCAATGTCGTAACTTTTATTAGGTTGGTTATATAAATGATAAATTATGTAATTATCGTTTTTTATTCGTATTTTAATACTTGATATTTGCAAGTCAGTAAAATTTACAGGTACTCTGTCATAACATACTTTGTTATGTACATATATAGCAGTACCTAAATTTCCTTCTTCTTCTCTAAATGTAGATACTAAGGTATATTTAAGTATTGTTGATATTGTTTTGTTGACATGTTGTAAACATAGTATCATTGGCTCATATTCCTTTAGTAATCGTTGTATTTCTCCCAAATGTAATCTGGTCTGTAGACCATTTATGTTCCATTGTATAATATAATTATTGAAAGTACAACATTATGTGTGTTCAAGAGTTATTTTCTTTTTGTGGATCGTTAATTTGCATTTTTTCTAAAATCGTATTTACAATATTTATTTGTTTTTCTTCGTGAGTGTCTAAACTAGTAGCTTCTTTATTTCTGTATCTTATAAAATTCTGTATAGCGTTTGTTAAACTATCCTTTGTTATGCTTTCGTTTTTGTTGCACAGTTCAATGAAACATTCATTACATCCACATGTGTTTTCGTGTCATTTTTTCATTTACTCTTGCTGCACCTATTGTTGGTGATTTAATCTCTTCTCCCATCACATAATCATTCTTGTCAATGGTTTGTTCCTCTACTATTTCTTTGATGTTCTGCGTATCTGTTTCAATTGGTTTTATTATTACTTTAGGAGACAAAGGTAAATTCTTATTTTTTGGTTTTTGTTCTTTCTTGGGGTCTCCTGCTTTTATTTTAACCCTTAAATGCCGAGCCCTATTTACAAGTGTCTGCCGTATGCCAGCGGCGTTCGGAAGTTAGCGCCGAAGCAGAAAAAAAGTTTTTTTCAAAAAATTTTTGGCTCCTTTTTTTTGTCATTGCCTGAAGTTTAGTATGCAACCATCAGAAATGAAAAATATCATTATCATATATAAATATTGAAATATATGACAGCGCAAAAAAAAATTTCATATATAATTGTATACAAATCGTACTGTGAACAAAACGGTTAAAGCTAATGAGTTATTTTTTTTTTTTGTATTTTACACTAAATTGCAATGATTTTGGTATATAACAAATTGTAAAACGATCAAAGCAACACAGAGAAAATATTATCACAAAATGATGCATGAATTCGTAACGTGCGGACGTAAAAAAAAAAGTTTTTAAAAAATTCACCATAAATCGAAATATTGTGCAAGAGACTTCCCGTTTGTTGCAAAATGAAGGTAATTGATTGAATATTACTAGACTGTAAATGTTTTAGCTTACAATTACAGTTTTCGACCATTTCGGTCAAGTTAAAGTTGACCGAAGGTCAAATTTTTTCTATTTATCGTGATTTATATAAAAATATTTCAAAATTGATAAAAGCTACAATCATGAGTTATTTTCTGTTGTATTCTACATGAAATTGCGCACATTTTCATATATAAAACTTTATGTAACGACTAATATAAAACGGTGCAAACATTACGACAAAGTGACAAAAGAATTTCTGAGATGTTCGACCGAGTTACCGCGCGGACATAAGGAAAAAATTTTTTCAAAAATTCACCATAAATCGAAATATTGTGCTAGAGACTCCCATTTGTTCGGAAAATGAAAGTAAATGATTGAATATTACTAGAATGTAAGTGTTTTACCTTACAATTGCGTTTTTCGACCATTTCGGTCAAGTCAAAGTTGACCGAAGGTTGAAATTTTGGCACTTATCGTGATTTATAAGAAAATATTTCAAAACTGATAAAAGCTACAACCATGAGTTATTTTTAGTTGTATTCTACATGAAATTGCGCACATTTTCATATATAAAACTTTATGTAACGACTAATATAAAATGGTGCAAACATTACGACAAAGTGACAAAAGAATTTCTGAGATGTTCGGCCAAGTTACCGCGCGCGGACGTAAGGAAAAAGTTTTTTTTTTAATTCACCATAAATCGAAATATTGTGCTAGAGACTTCCAATTTGTTGCCAAATGAAGGTAAATGATTGAATATTACTAGAATGTAAGTGTTTTACCTTACAATTGCGTTTTTCGACCATTTCGGTCGCGTCAAAGTTGACCGAAGGTTGAAATTTTGGCACTTATCGTGATTTGAAATTGTGCACATTTTCATATATAAAACTTTATGTAACAACTAATATAAAACAGTGCAAACATTACGACAAAGTGACGAAAGAATTTCTGAGATATTCGGCTGAGTTATCGCGTGCGGACGTAAGGAAAATTTTTTTTTTCGAAAATTCACCATAAATCGAAATACTGTGCTAGAGACTTCCAATTTGTTGCAAAATGAAGGTAAATGATTGAATATTACTAGAATGTAAGAGTTTTAGCTTACAATTGCGTTTTTCGATCATTTAGGTCGAATCAAAGTTGACAGAAGATTGAAATTTTGGCACTTACCATGATTTATGTGAAAATATTTCAAAACTGATAAAAGCTACAACCATGGGTTGTTTTTTGCTGTATTTTACATGAAATTGCACACATTTTCATATATAAAACTTTATGTAACGGCTAATATAAAACGGTGCAAAAATTACGACAAAATGACAAAAGAATTTCTTAAATTTTCGGCCGAGTTACCGCGCGGACGTAAGGAAAAAGTTTTTTTTCAAAAATTCACCATAAATCGAAATATTGTGCTAGAGACTTCCAATTGTTGCAAAATGAAGGTAAATGATTGAATATTACTAGAATGTCAGAGTTTTAGCTTACAATTGCGTTTTGCGACCATTTTGGTCGAGTCAAAGTTGACCGAAGGTTGAAATTTTTTGTAGTTGACATACAGTACGTACGTCCACTCGTCACCCGACAGACAATTTTAGTCGACTTACAATACATCCAGTCGGCGTTTAAGGGTTAATGGATGTATCTCTAATAATAGTTGGTTTTTTGTTGGTCTTGGGTGGAGTTCTCTCTAAAGGCCTCTTTTTTTTCTTTAGTTTTTAATTCATCATAACTATCTTCTAATACTTCTTTGGTGCTTGTATTGCCTTGTAGTGAGTCCATTTCTCTTAATATCTCAAATGAATTTGAGCAAAGATTTGTACACATTTCTTGGTCCTTTGCTGTATTAGTTTCTCCTTGCCAAGTGGTTATTTTTCTTTGAGATTGTTCTATCAGGGTCTTGTTATACTTATTTATTTCTATTTTTGTTTCATTGTTTGATCTTATTACTGTAGAAAAAGTTCGTTTCTTAACGGGATCTTGCATTCCTCTAACCTTTAATTCTAATTTGGCCTCTTTTACAGGCATTCCTGTCCTTTCTTGAAGTAATTTTAATTCTGTATTGTATATATAATACATACACTCCTTAGATCTTGCATGGTGATTTTGTCCACAGTTCACGCATTTTGTTTACCACACCTCCACCGTGTGGCATGTTTGTCAGATCCACAGTATGCACATACAGATGTATTATGGCAGTTTTTCCTTGTACGTCCATACATACTACAGTTTTGGCACTGTAGTGGTCTCGGAACATACGGTCTCAGTTCTCTGCTTTGGCCCAAGATTTTTATTTTTAAGGGTAATTCATGGCCTTCAAATTGCGCAATCTTGTACATTGTTGTACCTTTTTCTAAGGGAATCTAACAATATTTTCTTTTCTACTGGTTCATCATTATCAGGGAGTACTATGGTACCCTGTACACTGTCATATTGTCATGTTTTTTAACATGTACTTTTACATTGTCAATATTTTTTATATTTAAGTAATTTTCTGATTGATTTCTTGTGGAGGTTTCTATCAACCACATCTGTTCTTTTACTTGTCTGAATGACATTTCAGTAGTTGAATGTCGATTCAATAGGAAGTTTTCTAATTTCAATGCTGATATTTTTTTCTCCGTTTCTAAGGTCAGGAATCTTGACCAACTTCCACTCCCAAAGAGGGAGTCGAAGTGGGTCAAGGTTGGGTCAAGATATTTGGGTTTTTTTTGTTTGTTTTTCATTGGAGCATAGGGCTCCAGTGTAATTACGTTTGTATTTTTTCCTGATTTTTCCAGAGAGGTCAGAGGTTCCTGCAGTTGTCAACTGTGCCAAGTTGCTACCATCAAAGGGTCCAGGGGTACTTAAATCTTTAACACAACTGAGCATTACGATTGAAGTAAAATAGAAAAAAAAAACTGAAAACCTTATAAAGATATCATCAGCCTTTCATGGGGTTTATTCTTCCACCAAAGGCACAAGTGAGAACAGACTCCCAAATGTCCGCTCCCTACCCTACCCCATAGGGGATGGCTCAACATGATTAGAGTGGCCCAAGTGTAAGCCAAACCCGCTTGCTAGGACTGAGAGTATTTCCAGAATACAATCGTCCCCACCCTAATCATATCATGGGCAAACCGGATAGAATGCCAAGAGTCCTATCCCTAGAACCAGACCCCCCTGGAATCCATGGTCTAGCCCTAAAAATAGTTCCGCCTTTGAGCTATCAATCTGATAACTCTCAGGTCTGAACATTATCGGGCAGTCGATGGTCCTACCACAGTTCTCACTATTTAGCTTCAGATATAATCCCATTCCCAGCTATGATATCTTTTCCTATTTATCAGGTCTAATAAATTTTAGTAACAGTGGAAAATTCAACATAATTTAATCCAAACAAATATATAATGCCATATGGGACTCTTGGACTTAAACCCGGAACAGAATCCTGGGGTTCAAGAGCCCCTCACCACGTCAAGGTGGTCCCAAGTTGAGAGGGACAACCGTTAGAGACTACATATCTAGCCACAGGCCGGTGTCAAGGTAGGAGTGGCCTTCAAAACTCATTTGGCTAAAAATCACAATATACTCTCAGGGGACAATACTGATAAACATGCCGACCATAGGCGACCTCAGATCCACACCTGACAGGTGTCAGGGAGGCGGGGTTTGGAAACTCATTAGCACTACTGCCCCCGTACTGTTTACAAATATGATAATCCTATTTTCATACACATCTCTACTGCCTACCTTAAAGTTTAAACAATTTACATTTTTTTTTTTATATTAAAGGATCAAGTTTATACATCCCTTGACTAATATTCATATTATGGTTGTAACTTTCTTTTATAAAGCTAGATTCAATGATATTCCTGTCCAGTGCATTATTAGAATATACAATCCTTTTTGCCCCTTCCCAGTTGATAGCATGATTGTTCTCACTAACATGTACAAAAATACCACTGTTCCCCTGTGCATATCTCACACATTTCTTATGCGGTTCAATTCTTTTTTCAGTGCTTTCCCCGTTGTCACAAGACTTACATGGAATTTTATATACACACCCTTTAGTATTGTCAGGGGAGTTCTTGATAAGTACATTTTTCATTTTTTTATTATTCTTAAATGCGACATTGACACCAAAATTCTTAAGAAGATGGGGGATATCTTTCATATTATTATTATAAGGCAGTACAAGCAAATTTTTTGTTGTAAGATTCTTTCCAGTTTTGATACATAGTCCAAAAAGGGTAAGCAACTATCATTTTCCATTTTCATAGTGAATTTAATTGATGGTACTAATTGATTTAACTTGTTAAAAGCGTTATTTACATCATGGTTCCCTGGCCATACACAAATCTGCCAAGTTAAATCAACTAGTACCATCAATTAAATTCACTATGGAAATGGAAAATGGATGTCCTCATACGAAGAAATAGTAGTGGGTTTAAATATAGTATGTATAGAAAACCCACTAATATTTCTTCTTATGGGCATTTCAATTCTGGACAAAGCAATAAGGTTAAAAAATCAGTGTTTTCATCTGTTTTTAAGAGCATTACGGGTATGTAGCCCTGAATATATTGATGATGAAATAGATAAGATTAGGAATGCAGGCAAGAAATTGAAATATCCTGACAGTGTATTAAACAGTGCATTTGAAGAGGCAAAAACGACTATGTATCAAAGCCAGAAAGAACCTTACAACACAAAAAATTTGCTTGTACTGCCTTATAATAATAATAATAATAATAATATGAAAGATATCCCCCATCTTCTTAAGAATTTTGGTGTCAATGTCGCATTTAAGAATAATAAAACAATGAAAAATGTACTTATCAAGAACTCCCCTGACAATACTAAAGGGTGTGTATATAAAATTCCATGTAAGTCTTGTGACAACAGGGAAAGCACTGGAAAAAAGAATTGAACAGCATAAGAAATGTGTGAGATATGCACAGGGGAACAGTGGTATTTTTGTACGTTTTTTTTTTTTTTTAACGTTAGTTTAACCAGACCACTGAGTTAATATTAACTCTCCTAGGGCTGGCCCGAAGGATTAGACAAGCTATTTAAATTCTCTAAGAATTTAATTAAAACTAGCAACATATGTTAATCTGAGAACTAATTAAGTTAATTAGGAATATATTATAAATTATTCTATGAATCTTATATTTTATCGTATATCTTTAAAGGAATATCCTCTAAATAAAATGTCTCTTTGGATTCTATATTTTGGACATACCTTTAAAATATGCTTTATTGTTATTTGTACATTACATATTTAGCACACAGGTATAGGGGCATGGGGGTTACTCATCAAGTAACCATGTGTCAGTTTAGTGTGACCAATTCTTAGCCGTGTCAACATTACTGAAAACTTGTGGCAATTCTGATAGGATGATGGCCACGGGTCTACAGTTTCTTTTATTTCTCTTAATTTATTGTTAAGATTGCTTTCCCTCCAGTTATTGTGCCATTTCTTCTTAATCACCGCTTTACTGTATGTAGTATAATCTTCTAATGGTAATAATTCTGCTGATATTGGGAGTGTTGTAGCTTCTTTTGCATAGGTGTCTGCTTTTTCATTGCCTTCTAATCCTATGTGAGATGGTATCCAGCATAGAGTAACAGATATCTTTTGCATTTTCATTTCATGTAATGTATGTCTAATTTCATTTACAATTTTATTTTTTGGAGTATAAGAGTTTATTGCATTTATTGAACTTAGTGAATCGCTAAAGATGGTTACTTCATTAAACTGGTTTTCATATATAGTTGTTAATGCTGTTTTTATTGCTAGTAATTCAGCAATGAACACTGATGCTTTGTTATGTAAAGAGGCCTGGCTCTTTATATTGTTTCCGTAAACAGCGAGTCCAACTCCCATATCATCTTTGGAACCATCAGTATATAAATGATTATTACTGTGTACCTTGATATGTTCCAGAGCATATAGTTTCATAGCAAGTGGATTATTCAATTTATTAACTGGTATTGTACATGGTTTGTTACATATCTGGGGAGCACTCATCATCCATGGAGGCATTATTTTGTTAAAATTGTAAAATCTAAATTATAAAGATCACTGTTAATAAATAATCTATTAGCTCTAAAAGGGAAGGCTGGGGTAATTTTTGTATTCCAGAAACAATCTGGTTTTTTAAATAAATTTTTGGTTTTTGCTGGACTATTTATAATTTTTAAACCTCTGCACATCATTGTTATTTTGAATTTATAAGATAGTGGCATTTCTCCACTTTCTACAATCAAGGATTGGACTGGTGATGAGTTGAATGCTCCGGTGGCTAACCGAATCCCAAGATGATGTGCTGGATCTAGCATTTTGAGAATAGTCTCACTAGCAGAACTATAAATTGGACAGCCATATTCTAATATTGGTAGAACTGTAGCCTTATAAGGTTTCAATAAAATATCTCTGTCAGCACCCCATGAAGTGTGAGCTAATTTTTTTAATGTATTTAAAGATTTTAAGGCCTTTGCTTTGGTATGTCTTACATGGGCCTTCCAGTTCAAATGATTGTCAAAATATAGGCCTAAGAGTTTGACTTCTGGATAAAATTGGATGGGAGTGTTATTCATGGTAAGAACTATACCTTCGTTTCTGAGCCAACGTTTATCCCTGTAAAATGCTACTGCTTGCATTTTTTCATCAGAAAATTTAAATCCAACAGATAATGCCCTTTGTTTAATTTTATTTATGGAGATATTTAAGATTCTTTGGATGTGGCGCAAGTTGCTTGAAGTGTAAAAAATGGCAAAATCATCAACATATAAGCTGTTGTTTACATCTTTTGGAAGTGTTTTAACTATATTATTGATAGCTAGTGTAAATAATGTGCTGCTTAGTACGCTTCCTTGAGGGATACCTTCTCTTATTTCAAATGTTTCCGATAATACTGTTTCAATTCTAGTCTGAAATGTTCTTTCTGTTAGGAAATTTCGTATGAAAATTGGGAGTTCACCCCTTAGATTTATGTCATATAGAGCTTTTATTACTAAATGTCTCCATGTTGTATCATAAGCTTTCTGAATGTCAAATAAGACTGCAACAGTGATTTTCTTTTGTACAAATCCTCTTTTTATTTGATCTTCTAGTGATGTTAGTGAGTTTAAAGTTGAATGATTTTTCCTACTTCCAGACTGAGTGGCTGCTAGAACTTTATTTTTCTCTAAATACCATATGAGTCTATTATTTACCATTTTTTCCATGAGTTTACAAAGACAACTAGTTAGTGATATAGGTCTACAATTATTTACTGATGTTGGATCTTTGCCAGTTTTGGGTACAGGAATTACTATAGCATGTTTCTATGCTTTGGGAAGTAGTTTCTTTTTCCACAGGTGATTATAAAATTTCAATGAGTATTCTTTGGCTTTAATGTTAAGATGTATAAGAAGTTCAAAAGAGATATTATCTTTTCCTGGGGCAGAGTTACTACAACATTTTAATGCAGCATCAAATTCTTCTAATGTACATGGGACATTGTAGTATAGTTGTTGACTTGTTTCAAAATTAATTATAATTTTTTCTTCATTCCTTTTTCTATTTCGAAAATGTTCATCTAAATTCAAGCTATTACTTATTGATTCTAGGTGGCGACCTATTATATTTGATATTTCTTTTAAATCATGAATTCTTTCTCCATTATGTAATACTGGGGATCTAGGTGATCTACTATATTTGCCATTAATTTTTTGAAATCTATCCCACATTTGTTTAACAGTCATTTGAGAAATTGGAAACGTAATTATCCCAAGATGACTTCCTATTACTAACAACTTTTTTCTTGAATTGAGCAGATATTTTATTCAATAAAGGTTTGATATAATCAATTTCCAATGCTATTAATACTAAGACTTTCAATGTATATCTGTTACTTTTATATAATTAATATTAAAGATCAGCTTATGGGATCTTCTGAGGTAAATCCTTTGTTTTCTTCTATCACTTTAATCTGCCTGATGAGTGCCCCTTCCACTACCCTCCCATGACTGATGTTATTGCTTTTGTATATAAGCTTACTGTTTTTAAAATCCATCCCATGGTCCTTTTCCCAACAATGCCTAGCTATAGCACTCCCCTGTGAGTTGAGTTGTACTGCCCTCCTGTGTTCTTGGATTCTAGTCCTTATTCCCCTACCTGTTTCACCCACATATTTGTCTCCACAATTGTTGTAATTAATTATGTATACTCCCCCTACATCAACTGCATTACTATCTTCTCCTACCAATTTATTTTTACATACTTTGTTTTTTACGGTGTTGTCAAAGGTATACACAAATTTATATTTAATTTCTTTCATTTTTTATGTAATTTGTTTCATTTTAGGCATATAAGGGAGGGAAACTATTTTCTTGTTTTCTGTATTTCATGTACTCTGATGGAAGGGGCACTCATCAGACAGATTAAAGTGATAGAAGGAAACAAAGGATTTACCTCAGAAGATCCCATAAGCCGATCTTTAATATTAAAAGAAGCTAAGATCGACCCTTCTGACCTGGAGGTTAGGTCTCCTGCCCAACAGACCAATGGTGACCACTCACATACCACAAGGATTAATACCACTGACCATCAGATCAGGATATCAGACCAACAGGAGTAGTTTAACAACTCTCAAGAGAATGGAAACCAGGACAGCCATCATATAAATGACAGCACAGGGAGAAGAAGTTCCAGAAGATTGCTGGGCCTTGAACCAGCCTGACTAGGCTACCTCATCTCTTGAAAAAGGGTCACAGTTAGGACCTGAAAGTACTCGAGATCAAAGTAATATGTAAAATATTTACCAGTAAACAAGTTATACACTAGATTCTTGTGGGTTTCTCTTTCCATCTTCAGAAGAAAACTGAAAGAAGTTTTTGTTTGGTTTAATAATAATAATAATAATAATAATAATAATAATAATAATAATAATAATAATAATAATAATAATAATAATAATAATAATAATAATAATAATAATAATATCCTTTACTTCAGCTTAGGACCATATTTACAGTAGGTACTTGAAATAAAATATAAAAATACTCATCAGCTCTACCTAACAGTTAGTGATAACAATAGTGATAATAATATTCATAATAATAACACAGTAATTCCTCAATTACCCAGATCGCTGTTAACCAAAACTCGACATTATCCGACACCCAGACCAGGGATGCAGGCACCAAAGATTTATGATATATATGTTTTAAAAAAATTTGAAAAACTGCCCCCCAATGGTTGACAATGCTGCACAGCCTCTAGAAAATATTCACATACAAATTTTGTAATTACAGTTTTTTATTATTATTATTATTATTATTATTATTATTATTATTATTATTATTATTATTATTATTATTATTATTATTATTATTATTATTATTTGAAAATTAGTACCTATTATTACATAAAAAAAATTATTTCTCATACAAGAAAATGTAAAAGGCAATAAGCTAAAATTTCCCAACTGTTTTATACAAATAATGGAACTTTCCCTTAAACTATCTTGACACATCACATCACAAAGGAAAGCAACAAAAAGAGTAATACTGTAAAACAATGAATTAAAGGTAGATACACTGCATTGTTTAACATCAAATAGGCATTGTGTGATTAAAAATACAATGCCAATGACAAACAACTTACACAATGAAATATTGTTAACATAAAGTACAATGGAACAGTATTGTAATTTGAATTTAAGCAACTACTTTTTGTCACAAACATAAATTTAACTTACCGTCCCAAGAACTTGACTCCACCCAATTCAGAGCATTAATAAGCGCTGCTGTTCCACCATAACAAGCATTGGTAGTATCAATTCCTTCAACATCAGTGTTGCCTGACTCTTCAAAAAGCTGCATCAGGACACTCTTCACACTCTTAGACTTGTCGATGATAGTCTCTGTTCCAACTTCAAGGCGGCCAATATTTTCATAACCTAAAACATAAAGATTTTTATGCCAGTTATAAGATTATCAAACCTCACAATAAACTATAAGGAAAGGCAAATTATATTAATAAAATTTCATAGCTTGATACTAGATCGAGAATTTAATCACTAATCACTAACATGAAGAACATAAAATCTTTGGGTTACCTACAGAGTAAAATTGAACTGACTAAGTTTGCAACCACTATGATCTTTTGCAAAGGGAATATCTTTTTGGGTGTAGTAGTTCTGGAGAATTCTGGCAGAGTTTTCAGTGAATTTTGTTCACCAAAAGATATTTTTTCCTTTAAAATTAAACAGAAACCAAACTTTACAATCAGAATAAGATTACTATGCATATAAACAATATATAAAAGTGGCATAAAAATAACATGAAATAACCTAAAACTATCTTTCCATGAAATTAAAGAATTTAAGTGCGAAGCACTTTGATATTTAAAATCTGAATAACTGTGAGCATTTATTTTACTATTGCATTCAGATAGTTTTAAGACAAAAGTAATTAAATTAGAAATATTCGTTCCAATCTAAAAAAAAAAAAAAGCAATGATACTGCCTCCTTATTCAAGTTTCTCTGTTTGTCATGACGTCAATTATCATGTAGGGCAGGAAAACAAACCATTCAACATAAATTAGTTGAACTAAGTTTATCGCAATGAAACATCGACCCACAAACATTAACATCTCTGTCAGAGAATCAATTGTAAATTTACACAAGGCCAGAGAAATTCCACAGCAGGGTGGTATGAGCATAAGAACTGTGTATATGTGGACATAATAAGAGAGGGAAAGCAGAAATGTCAAGAATCTTCACAGGAGTGGAAAACAGTGCCACACAACTTGCCATAAAAATCAGCTGATCACAGACATGGTACACAGAACTCCCCTTACCAATGCTCCAGCAATAAGGAAGGAGATAACAATTCAAGATAGAATTCAAGTGATCCGGGACAGATTGCATGACATTGGAATATATCACCACATTCCAGCCATGAAAACTCTTCTTACCAAACGACATCAAGAAGACACCCTTGCATTGTTTGGCAACATTATCTACTGATGGTTGAAAATTGGAACAAGTTCATTGTTTGTGATGAAAAAAGATTCTCTAAGGATGCTTACGGTATCCAATGGCATAAATTTTGGGACAAGGTCATCTTGTGGGATGAAAAAACATTCTCTATGGATGCTCATGATATCCAATGACATGAATTGTGGTATAAGGTCTTCTTCTGTGGTGAAAAAACATTCTTTATGAATGCTAACAGTATCCAAAGACAGATGAATTTTAGAACTCGTCTTTTGTGATGGAAAAACATTTTCTAGAGATGCCTAAGGTATCCAATAACACATGGGTTTTGGAACAGGGTCATCTTCTGCAATGAAAAAACATTCTCTACAGGTGGTCACGGTATCCAAGGTCAGGTGAATTTTGGAACAAGGTCACCAGTTGTGATGAAAAAACTTACTCTGAGGATGCTCATGGCATCCAATGACGGACACATTTTGGAACAAGGTCATCTTCGGTGATACAAAAACATTCTCTACAGATGCTCATGGTATCCAATGACAGACGAATCTTGGAACAAGGTCATTGTTTGTGATGAAAAGATAGTCTCAAAGGATGCTCATGGTATAAAATGGCCGATTGATTTTGGAAGGTCTTCCTTTGTTATAAAAAACATTCTCTGCATATGCTCACAGTATCGAATGACATGAATTTTGGGACATGGTCATCTTTTGTGATGAAAAAACTTTCTCTACAGATGCTCATGGCATCGAATTACAGATGATTTTGATACAAGATCATCTTTTGTGAAGAAAAAACATTCTCTAAGGATATTCATGGTATGCAATGACAGATGAATTTTGACACAAGATCATCTTTTGCGAAGAGAAAAACATTCTCTACGGATGCTCATGGTATCCAATGGCAGATGAATTTTGACACAAGATCATCTTTTGTGAAGAGAAAAACCTTCTCTAAGGATGCTCATGGTATCTGATGACAGATGAATTTTGAAACAAAATCATCTTTTCTGAAGAGAAAAATATTCTCTAAGGATGCTCATGGTATCCAATGACAGATGAATTTTGACACAAGATCACCTTTTGTGAAGAGAAAACAGATTTTGTATCCAATGACAGAGGAATTTTCAAAATCCATCTTTGTGAAGAGAAAAACATTCTCTACAAATGAAGCTCATGGTATCCAATGACAGATGAATTTTGAAACAAGATCATCTTTTGTGAATAGAAAAACATTCTCTAAGGATGCTCATGGTATCCAATGACAGATGAATTTTGACACAAGATCATCTTTTGTGAAGAGAAAACGTTCTCTAATGATGCTTTGGTATCCAATGACATATGAATTTTGAAACAAGATCATCTTTTCTGAAGGATTATCTCATGGTATCCAATGACAGATGAATTTTGAAACAAGATCATCTTTTGTGAAGAGAAAAACTCTCTAAGGATATTCATGGTATCCAATGACAGATGAATTTTGAACAAGATCATCTTTTGTGAAGAGAAAAATAAGGATCATGGTATCCAATGACAGATGAATTTTGAAACAAGATCATCTTTTGTGAAGAGAAAACATTCTCTGAGGATGCTCATGGTATCCAATGACAGATGAATTTTGACACAAGATCATCTTTTGTGAAGAGAAAAAACATTCTCTAAGGATGCTCATGGTATCCAATGACAGATGAATTTTGAAACAAGATCATCTTTTGTGAAGACAGATGAAAACAAGATTCTCTAAGGATGCTCTCTTCTCTAAGGATGGTATCCAATGACAGATGAATTTTGAAACAAGATCATCTTTTGTGAAGAGAAAACATTCTCTCTAAGGATGCTCATGGTATCCAATGACAGATGAATTTTGACACAAGATCATCTTTTGAAAACCCTTCTGAAGAAGTAAAATGACAGATGAATTTTTGAAACAAGATCATCTTTCTAAGAGATGCTGCTCATGGTATCCAATGACAGATGAATTTTGACACAAGATCATCTTTTGTGAAGAGAAAAACAAATGCTCTATCCTAAGGAATGCAAGATCATGGTATGCCAATGATCCAGACAGAATTTTGACACAAGATCATCTTTTGTGAAGAAAAAACATTCTCTAGGATGCTCATGGTATCCAATGACAGATGAATTTTGACACAAGATCATCTTTTGTGAAGAGAAAAACATTCTCTACAAATGCTCATGGTATCCAATGACAGATGAATTTTGACACAAGATCATCTTTTGTGAAGAGAAAAACATTCTCTAAGGATGCTCATGGTATCCAATGACAGATGAATTTTGACACAAGATCATCTTTTGTGAAGAGAAAAACATTCTCTACAAATGCTCATGGTATCCAATGACATTTGACACAATCATATCATTTTGTGAAGAGAAAAAACATTCTCTACAAATGCTCATGGTATCCAATGACAGATGAATTTTGACACAAGTCATATTTTGTGAAGAGAAAAATTCTCTAAGGATGCTCATGGTATCCAATAACAGATGAATTTTGAAACAAGATCATCTTTTGTGAAGAGAAAAACATTCTCTACAAATGCTCATGGTATCCCAATGACAGATGAATTTGACACAAGATCATCTTTTGTGAAGAGAAAAACATTCTCTACAAATGCTCATGGTATCCAATGACAGATGAATTTTGACACAAGATCATCTTTTGTGAACAAGAAAAACATTCTCTACAAATGCTCATGGTGGTATCCAATGACAGATGAATTTTGACACAAGATCATCTTTTGTGAAGAGAAAAACATTCTCTAAGGATGCTCATGGTATCCAATGACAGATGAATTTTGACACAAGATCATCTTTTGTGAAGAGAAAAACATTCTCTACAAATGCTCATGGTATCCAATGACAGATGAATTTTGACACAAGTCATATTTGTGAAGAGAAAAATTCTCTAAGGATGCTCATGGTATCCAATGATATGAATTTTGACACAAGATCATCTTTCGTGAAGAGAAAACCATTCTCTACAAATGCTCATGGTACCCAATGACAAATGAATTTTGACACAAGATCATCTTTTGTGATGAGAAAAATTCAATGTATCCAATGACAGATGAATTTTGACACAAGATCATCTTTTGTGAAGAGAAAAACATTCTCTAAGGATGCTCATGGTATCCAATGACAGATGAATTTTGACACAAGATCATCTTTTGTGAAGAGAAAAAATTCTCTACAAATGCTCATGGTATCCAATGACAGATGAATTTGACACAAGATCATCTTTGTGAAGAGAAAATTCTCTAATGATGCTCATGGTATCCAATGACAGATGAATTTTGACACAAGATCATCTTTTTGTGAAGAGAAAACATTCTCTAAGGATGCTCATGGTATCCAATGACAGATGAATTTTGACACAAGATCATCTTTTGTGAAGAGAAAAACATTCTCTAAGGATGCTCATGGTATCCAATGACAGATGAATTTTTGACACAAGATCATTTCTTTTGTATCCAATGAGAGATGAATTTTGAAACAAGATCATCTTTTCATGAAGAGAAAATATTCTCTAAGGATGCTCATGGTATCCAATGACAGATGAATTTTGACACAAGATCATCTTTGTGAAGAGAGAAAACATTCTCTACAAATGCTCATGGTATCCAATGACAGATGAATTTTGACACAAGATCATCTTTTGTGAAGAAAAAACATTCTCTAAGGATGCTCATGGTATCCAATGACAGATGAATTTTGACACAAGATCATCTTTTTGAAGAGAAAACATTCTATAAGGATGCTGAATGACAGATGAAAACATTCTTTTCTACAAATGCTCATGGTATCCAATGACAGATGAATTTTGACACAAGATCATCTTTTGCTCATGAAGAGAAAATGCTTTTTCCAATGACAGATGAATTTTCACGAACATTCTCTAATGATGCTCATGGTATCCAATGACAGATGAATTTTAACACAAGATCATCTTTTGTGAAGAGAAAAATTTTAAGGATTCTCCAATGACAGATGAATTTTGAAACAAGATCATGAAAGAGTATCCAATGTATCCAATGACATGAATTTTGACACAAGATCATCTTTTGTTTGTGAAGATGGTATCCAAAATGAATTTTCAAGATCTTGTGAAGAGATGCTCATGGTATCCAATGACAGATGAATTTTGACACAAGATCATCTTTTGTGAAGAGAAAATCATCTTTTATCCAATGACAGATGAATTTTGACACAAGATCATCTTTTGTGAAGAGAAAATCATTTCTACAAATGCTCATGGTATCCAATGACAGATGAATTTTGACACAAGATCATTTTTTGTGAAGAGAAAAACATTCTTAAGGATGCTCATGGTATCCAATGACAGATGAATTTTGACACAAGATCATCTTTTGTGAAAAGAAAACATTCTCTATGGTATCCAATGGATGAATTTTCAAGATGGTATCCAATGACAGATGAATTTTGAACACAAGATCATCTTTTGTGAAGAGAAAACATTCTCTACAGGATGCTCATGGTATCCAATGACAGATGAATTTTGACACAAGATCATCTTTTGAAGAAAGAAAAACATTCTCTAAGGATGCTCATGGTATCCAATGACAGATGAATTTTGACACAAGATCATCTTTTGTGAAGAGAAAAACATTCTCTAAGGATGCTCATGGTATCCAATGACAGATGAATTTTGACACAAGATCATCTTTTGTGAAGAGAAAACCCTTCTCTAAGGATGCTCATGGTATCCAATGACAGATGAATTTTGAAACAAGATCATCTTTTGTGAAGAGAAAAATATTCTCTAAGGATGCTCATGGTATCCAATGACAGATGAATTTTGACACAAGATCACAAAAAATCATCTTTTGTGAAGATTTTGACAAGATCATCTTTTTCATTCTTAAGGATGCTCATGGTATCCAATGACAGATGAATTTTGACACAAGATCATCTTTTGTGAAGAGAAAAAAATCATCTCATGGTATCCAATGACAGATGAATTTTGACACAAGGTCATCTTTTGTGAATTGAAAACATTCTTAAGGATGGTCATGGTATCCAATGACAGATGAATTTTGAAACAAGATCATCTTTTGTGAAGAGAAAAACATTCTCTAAGGATGCTCATGGTATCCAATGACAGATGAATTTTGACACAAGATCATCTTTTGTGAAGAGAAAAACATTCTCTAAGGATGCTCATGGTATCCAATGACAGATGAATTTTGAAACAAGATCATCTTTTGTGAAGAGAAAAACATTCTCTAAAATGCTCATGGTATCCAATGACAGATGAATTTTGAAACAAGATCATTTTTTGTGAAGAGAAAATATTTGACACAAGATCATCTTTTGTGAAGAAGAAGAAAAACATTCTTATGATGCTCATGGTATCCAATGACAGATGAATTTTGAAACAAGATAATCTTTTGTGAAGAGAAAAAACATTTCTAAGGATGCTCATGGTATCCAATGACAGATGAATTTTGAAACAAGATCATCTTTGTGAAGAGAAAACATTCTTTAAGGATGCTCATGGTATCCAATGACATGAATTTTGACACAAGATCATCTTTTTTTCTCTAGGATGCTCATGGTATCCAATGACAGATGAATTTTGACACAAGATCTTTTGTGAAGAGAAAAAAACATTCTCTAAGGATGCTCATGGTATCCAATGACAGATGAATTTTGACACAAGATCATCTTTTGTGAAGAGAAAACATTCTCTAAGGATGCTCATGGTATCCAATGACAGATGAATTTTGACACAAGATCATCTTTTTGAAGAAATCATCATTTTGTGAAGAGAAACAAATCATTTTGTGAAGGATGCTCATGGTATCCAATGACAGATGAATTTTGAAACAAAATCATCTTTTGTGAAGAGAAAATCATTCTCTAAGGATTCTCATGGTATCCAATGACAGATGAATTTTGACACAAGATCATTTTTTGTGAAAAGAAAATCATTCTCTAAGGATGCTCATGGTATCCAATGACAGATGAATTTTGACACAAGATCACATCTTTTGTGAAGAGAAAAAACATTCTTAAGGATGCTCATGGTATCCAATGACAGATGAATTTTGACAAGACAAGATCATCTTTTGTGAAGACACAAATCATCATTCTCTACAAATGCTCATGGTATCCAATGACAGATGAATTTTGAAACAAGATCATCTTTTTGAAGAAGAAAAACATTCTCTAAGGATGCTCATGGTATCCAATGACAGATGAATTTTGACACAAGATCATCTTTTGTGAAGAAAAACATTCTCTAAGGATGCTCATGGTATCCAATGACAGATGAATTTTGACACAAGATCATCTTTCTACAAATGCTCATGGTATCCAATGACAGATGAATTTTGAAACAAGATCATCTTTTGTGAAGAGAAAAACATTCTCTAAGGATCATGGTATCCAATGACAGATGAATTTTGAAACAAGATCATCTTTTGTGAAGAGAAAACATTCTCTAAGGATGCTCATGGTATCCAATGACAGATGAATTTTGACACAAGATCATCTTTTGTGAAGAGAAAACATTCTCTAAGGATGCTCATGGTATCCAATGACAGATGAATTTTGAAACAAGATCATATTTTTTGAAGAGAAAACATTCTCTAAGGATGCTCATGGTATCCAATGACAGATGAATTTTGAAACAAGATCATCTTTTGTGAAAGAAAAAACATTCTCTAAGGATGCTCATGGTATCCAATGACAGATGAATTTTGAAACAAGATCATCTTTTGTGAAGAAAAAAAACATTCTCTAAGGATGCTCATGGTATGAATTTTGACACAAGATCATCTTTTGTGAAGAGAAAAACAATGGATGCTCATGGTATCCAATGACAGATGAATTTTGACAAATCTTTTGTGAAGAGAAAACAAGAATTTGAAACAAGATCATCTTTTGTGAAAAGAAAAACATGCTCATTTTGACAGATGAATTTTGAAACAAGATCATCTTTTGTGAAGAAAAACATTCTCTAAGGATGCTCATGGTATCCAATGACAGATGAATTTTGAAACAAGATCATCTTTTGTGAAAAGAAAACATTCTCTCAGGATGCTCATGGTATCCAATGACAGATGAATTTTGACACAAGATCATCTTTTGTGAAGAGAAAAACATTCTCTAACAAATGCTCATGGTATCCAATGACATGAATTTTGACACAAGATCAATTTTGAGAAAACAGATCATCAATGACAGATGAAGAGAAAATCATTTTATAAGATAAAAACATGCTCATGGTATCCAATGACAGATGAATTTTGAAACAAGATCATCTTTTGTGAAGAGAAAAACATTCTCTAAGGATGCTCATGGTATCCAATGACAGATGAATTTTGACACAAGATCATCTTTTGTGAAGAGAAAACATTCTCTAAGGATGCTCATGGTATCCAATGACAGATGAATTTTGACACAAGATCATCTTTTGTGAAGAGAAAAAACATTCTCTAAGGATGCTCATGGTATCCAATGACAGATGAATTTTGACACAAGATCATCTTTTGTGAAGAGAAAAACATTCTCTAAGGATGCTCATGGTATCCAATGACAGATGAATTTTTAAACAAGATCATCTTTGTGAAGAGAAAAATTCTCTAAGGATGCTCATGGTATCCAATGACAGATGAATTTTGAAACAAGATCATCTTTTGTGAAGAGAAAAACATTCTCTAAGGATGCTCATGGTATCCAATGACAGATGAATTTTGAAACAAGATCATCTTTTTGAAGAAGAAAAACATTCTCTACAAGGATGCTCATGGTATCCAATGACAGATGAATTTTTGACACAAGATCATCTTTTGTGAAGAGAAAACATTCTCTAAAGGATTTCATGGTATCCAATGACAGATGAATTTTTAAACAAGATCATCTTTGTGAAGAGAAAAATTCTCTAAGGATGCTCATGGTATCCAATGACAGATGAATTTTGACACAAGATCATCTTTTTGTGAAAAGAAATGACATTCTCTAAGGATGCTCATGGTATCCAATGACAGATGAATTTTGACACAAGATCATCTTTTGTGAAGAGAAAAACATTCTCTAAGGATGCTCATGGTATCCAATGACAGATGAATTTTTGACACAAGATCATCTTTTGTGAAGAGAAAACATTCTCTAAGGATGCTCATGGTATCCAATGACAGATGAATTTTGAAACATTTGTGAAGATCAAGAAAAATTTGAAACAAGATCATCTTTCTAAGAGATGCTCATGGTATCCAATGACAGATGAATTTTGAAACAAGATCATCTTTTGTGAAGAGAAAAACATTCTCTAACGATGCTCATGGTATCCAATTACAGATGAATTTTGAAACAAGATCATCTTCTGTGAAGAAAAAAACATTCTCTACAAATGCTCATGGTATCCAATGAAAGATGAATTTTGAAACAAGATCATCTTTTGTGAAGAAAAAAACATTCTTCAAGGATGCTCATGGTATCCAATGACAGATGAATTTTGACACAAGATCATCTTTTGTGAAGAGAAAACATTCTCTAAGGATGCTCATGGTATCCAATGACAGATGAATTTTGAAACAAGATCATCTTTTGTGAAGAGAAAAACATTTTACAAATGAATGGTATCCAATGAAAATTTTGAAATAAGATCATCTTTTGTGAAGAGAAAATGCTCACAGTATCCAATCCAATGAATTTTTGAAACAAGATCAGATGAATGACAGATGAATTTTGACACAAGATCATCTTTTGTGAAGAGAAAAACATTCTCTAAGGATGCTCATGGTATCCAATGACAGATGAATTTTTGACACAAGATCATCTTTTGTGAAAAAAAACATTCTCTAAGGATGCTCATGGTATCCAATGACAGATGAATTTTGACAAGATCATCTTTTGTGAAGAGAAAAACATGATGAAGACCAAGAAATGACAAGAATTTGAAAAACAAGATCATCTTTGTGAAGAGAAAAACATTCTCTACAAATGCTCATGGTATCAATGACAGATGAATTTTGACACAAGATCATCTTTTTGATGCTCATGGTATCCAATGATATGAAGAAAAATCATGAAGATGAAAAACATTCTCTAAAATGCTCATGGTATCCAATGACAGATGAATTTTGACACAAGATCATCTTTTGTGAAGAAAAACATTCTCTAGAAAAATGCTCATGGTATCCAATGACAGATGAATTTTGACAACAAGATCATTTTTGACAGATGAATTTTGAGAAAACATTTTCTAAGGATGCTCATGGTATCCAATGACAGATGAATTTTGAAACAAGATCATCTTTTGTGAAGAGAAAAACATTCTTATGATGCTCATGGTATCCAATGACAGATGAATTTTGACACAAGATCATCTTTTGTGAAGAGAAAAACATTCTCTAAAATGCTCATGGTATCCAATGACAGATGAATTTTACACAAGATCATCTCGTGAAAGATTTTGAAAACACAAGGATCATGGTATCAATGTGAGATGAATTTTGAAAAAGATCATTTTCTGAAGAGAAAAACATTCTCTACAAGGATGCTCATGGTATCCAATGACAGATGAATTTTGACACAAGATCATCTTTTGTGAAGAGAAAACATTCTCTAAGGATGCTCATGGTATCCAATGACAGATGAATTTTAACACAAGATCATCTTTTGTGAAGAGAAAAACATTCTCTAAATGCTCATGGGTATGACCAATCATCTTTTGAGAAAGATCATGAATTTTGATGCACAAGATCATCTTTTGACACAAGATCATCTTTTGTGAAGAGAAAACATTCTCTAAGGATGCTCATGGTATCCAATGACAGATGAATTTTGAAACAAGATCATCTTTGTGAAGAGAAAAACATTCTCTAGAAATGCTCATGGTATCCAATGACAGATGAATTTTGACACAAGATCATTTTGTGAAGATCAAAATGCCAATGACACATTCAAGATCATATTTTATGAAGAGAAAACATTCTCTAAGGATGCTCATGAAAAGTATCCAATGACAAGATGAATTTTGACACAAGATCATCTTTTGTGAAGAGAAAAACATTCTCTAATGATGCTCATGGTATCAAGATCATCTTTTGTGAAGAGAAAAATTCTCTAAGGATGCTCATGGTATCCAATGACAGATGAATTTTGACACAAGATCATCTTTTGTGAAGATCATATGCTCATGGTATCCAATTTTTGAAACAAGATCATTTTGTGAAGAAAAACATTCTCTAAGGATGCTCATGGTATCCAATGACAGATGAATTTTGACACAAGATCATCTTTTGTGAAGAGAAAAACATTCTCTACAAATGCTCATGGTATCCAATGACAGATGAATTTTGACACAAGATCATCTTTTGTGAAGAGAAAAACATTCTTAAGGATGCTCATGGTATCCAATGACAGATGAATTTTGAAACAAGATCATCTTTTGTGAAGAGAAAAACATTCTCTAAGGATGCTCATGGTATCCAATGACAGATGAATTTTGACACAAGATCATCTTTTGTGAAGAGAAAAACATTCTCTAAGGATGCTCATGGTATCCAATGACAGATGAATTTGACACAAGATCATTTTTGTGAAGAGAAAACATTCTCTACAAATGCTCATGGTATCCAAAGATGACAGATGAAAAAATTTTGAAACAAGATCATGACAGATTTTTGAAGAGAAAACATTCTCTAATGATGCTCATGGTATCCAATGACAGAAAACACAAGATCATCTTTTGTGAAGAGAAAAACATTCTCTAAGGATGCTCATGGTATCCAATGACAGATGAATTTTGACACAAGATCATCTTTTGTGAAGAGAAAAATTCAATGACAATGATGAAACAAGATCATGAAGAGAAAACATCCAATGACAGATGAATTTTGACACAAGATCATCATTTTTGCTCATGGTATCCAATGACATGAAAACAAGATCATCTTTGTGAAGAGAAAACAAATGCTCATGGTATCCAATGACAGAAACAAATCATCTTTTTGAAGAGAAAACACAAGATCATCAATTGAATTTTTACACAAGAATCCTTTGTGAAAAGAAAAAAACATTCTCTAAGGATGCTCATGGTATCCAATGACAGATGAATTTTGACACAAGATCATCTTTTGTGAAGAGAAAACATTCTCTAAGGATGCTCATGGTATCCAATGACAGATGAATTTTGAAACAAGATCATCTTTTGTGAAGAGAAAAACATTCTCTAAGGATGCTCATGGTATCCAATGACAGATGAATTTTGACACAAGATCACAAGATCATCTTTTCATGGTATCCAAAGAGAAAAACATTCTCTGAAGAGATACTCATGGTATCCAATGACAGATGAAATTTGACAACAAGATCATATTTGTTTTCTAAGGATGCTCCATGGTATCCAATGACAGATGAATTTTGACATTCAAATGCTCATGGTATCCAATGACAGATGAATTTTTGACACAAGATCATCTTTTTAAGAGATGCTCATGGTATCCAATGACAGATGAATTTTGACACAAGATCATCTTTTGTGAAGAGAAAAACATTCTCTACAAATGCTCATGGTATCCAATGACAGATGAATTTTGACGCAAGATCATCTTTTGTGAAGAAAAAAACATTCTCTAAGGATGCTCATGGTATCCAATGACAGATGAATTTTTGATCCAAGACAAGATCATCTTTTGTGAAAGAAAATCTCTGTGAAAGGATGCTCATGGTATCCAATGACAGATGAATTTTGACACAAGATCATCTTTTGTGAAGAAGAAAAATTCTCTACAAATGCTCATGGTATCCAATGACAGATGAATTTTGACACAAGATCATCTTTTGTGAATCATCTTTTGGTATCCAATGACAGATGAATTTTGAAACAAGATCATCTTTTGAAGAGATGCTCATGGTATCCAATGACAGATGAATTTTGAAACAAGATCATCTTTCGTGAAGAGAAAAATCATGGTATCCAAGAACAGATGAATTTTGGAACAAGATCATCTTCTGTGAAGAAAAAACATTCTCTAAGGATGCTCATGGTATCCAATGACAGATGAATTTTGACACAAGATCATCTTTTGTGAAGAGAAAAAACATTCTCTGACAAGGATGCTCATGGTATCCAATGACAGATGAATTTTGACACAAGATCATCTTTTGTGAAGAGAAAAATATGGTATCCAATGACAGATGATGCAAGATCATTTTGTGAAGATCCAATGACAGACAGATGAATTTTGACACAAGATCATCTTTTGTAAGGAAGTATCCAATGACAGAAGAATTTGAAACAAGATCATCTTTCTGAAGAGAAAATGCTCTAAGGATGCTCATGGTATCCAATGACAGATGATTTTTAAACACAAGATCATCTTTTGTGAAAGAAAAACATTCTCTAAGGATGAATTTTGAAAAGGTCATGGTATCAATGACAGATGAATGACAGATGAATTTTTGAGAAAAACATTCTCAAGGATCATCCAATGACAGATGAATTTTGACACAAGATCATCTTTTGTGAAGAGAAAAACATTCTCTAAGGATGCTCAATGACAGATGAATTTTGAAACAAGATCATCTTTTACAAAATGAAAAGAAAAAACATTCTCTAATGATCATGGTATCCAATGACAGATGAATTTTGACACAAGATCATCTTTTGTGAAGAGAAAAATTCTCTACAGGATGCTCATGGTATCCAATGACAATGATTTTGATGATCATTTTTTGAAAAGAAAAAATCATCTCATGGTATCCAATGACAGATGAAAAACAAGATCATCTTTGTGAAGAAAAACATTCTTCTAAGGATGCTCAATGGTATCCAATGACAGATGAATTTTGACACAAGATCATCTTTTATGAAGAGATAAACATTCTCTAAGGTTGCTCATGGTATCCAATGACAAATGAATTTTGACAAAAGATCATCTTCTTGAAGAGAAAAATATTCTCTATGGATGCTCATGATATCCAAGAACAGATGAATTTTGAAACAAGATCATCTTTTGTGAAGAAAAGATCATCTGAATTTAACAAAAGATCATCTTTGCAAGAGAAAAATTCTCAAGGATGCTCATGGTATCCAATGACAGATGAGACAAAATGAAAAGAATTCAAGATCATCTTTTGTGAAGAGAAAAACATTCTCTAACGATGCTCATGGTATCCAATGACAGATGAATTTTGACACAAGATCATCTTTTTGAAGATCTCTAAGGATGCTCATTATCCAATGAAAAAAAACATTCTTTAAGGATGCTCATGGTATCCAATGACAGATGAATTTTGAAACAAGATCATCTTTTTGAAGAGAAAACATTCTCTAAGGATGCTCATGGTATCCAATGACAGATGAATTTTTGAACAAGATCATTTTGTGAAGAGAAAAACATTCTAAGGATGCTCATGGTATCCAATGACAGATGAATTTTTGACACAAGATCATTGTGAAGAGAAAAAGATTCATGCTCATTTCCAATGACAGATGAATTTTGAACAAGATCATCTTTTGTGAAGAAAAAAAAAACATTCTCTAAGGATGCTCATGGCATCCAATGACAGATGAATTTTGAAACAAGATCATCTTTTGTGAAGAGAAAAACATTCTCTGAGGATGCTCATGGTATCCAATGACAGATGAATTTTGACACAAGATCATCTTTTGTGAAGAGAAAAAATTCTCTAAGGATGCTCATGGTATCCAATGACAGATGAATTTTGAAAAAAAACACAAGATCATCAAGATTTTGTGAAAAAAAAAAATTCTCTAAGGATGCTCATGGTATCCAATGACAGATGAATTTTGACACAAGATCACCTTTTTGTGAAGAGAAAAACATTCTCTACAAATGCTCATGGTATCCAATGACAGATGAATTTTGAAAAACACAAGATGGTATCATCTTTTGTGAATTTTGACAAAAAGATCATCTTTGTAAGGATTCTCATGGTATCCAATGACAGATGAATTTTGACACAAATCACAAGATCATCTACAAATTTGGTATCCAATGAAGATGAAAACAAGATCATCTTTTGAAAAGAAAAACATTCTCTAAGGATGCTCATGGTATCCAATGACAGATGAATTTTGAAACAAGATCATCTTTTGTGAAGAAAAAAACATTCTACTATCATGGATACTCCAATGACATCCAATGACACAAGATCAATTTGAAGAGAAAAATTCTCTACAAGATCATCTTTCCAATGAGATGAATTTTGAAAAACATCATCTGTAAGGATGCTCATGGTATGCAATGACAGATGAATTTTGAAACAAGATCATCTTTTGTGAAGAGAAAAAAATTCTCTAAGGATGCTCATGGTATCCAATGACAGATGAATTTTGAAACAAGATCATCTGAAGAGAAAAACATTCTCTAAGGAATGGTATCCAATGACAGAAACATTTTCTAAGAGATGCTCTAAGGATGCTCATGGTATCCAAGAACAGATGAATTTTGAAACAAGATCATCTTTTGAATTTGAAAAGAAAAAAATTCTCTAAGGATGCTCATGGTATCCAATGACAGATGAATTTTGACACAAGATCATCTTTTGTGAAGAGAAAACATTCTCTAAGGATGCTCATGGTATCCAATGACAGATGAATTTTGAAACAAGATCATCTTTTGTGAAAGAAAACAAAATTGTTCATGGTTCTGACAATGATGACACAAGATCATCTTTGAAGGTATCCTAAGGAATGACAGATGAATTTTGAAACAAGATCATCTTTTGTGAAGAAAAACATTCTCTAAGGATGCTCATGGTATCCAATGACAGATGAATTTTGACACAAGATCATCTTTTTTGCTCATGGTATCCAATGACAGATGAATTTTGAAACAAGATCATCTTCTAGAAAAGGATGCTCATGGTATCCAATGACAGATGAATTTTGACACAAGATCATCTTTTGTGAAGAGAAAAACATTCTTCAGGATGCTCAAGGTATCCAATGACACATGAATTTTGACACAAGATCATCTTTTATGAAGAGGTAAACATTCTCTAAGGTTGCTCATGGTATCCAATGACAAATGAATTTTGACAAAAGATCATCTTTTTGAAGAGAAAAAAACATTCTCTAAGGATGCTCATGGTATCCAATGACAGATGAATTTTGACACAAGATCATCTTTTGTGAAGAGAAAACATTCTCTAAGGATGCTCATGGTATCCAATGACAGATGAATTTTGACACAAGATCATCTTTTGTGAAGAGAAAAACATTCTCTACAAATGCTCATGGTATCCAATGACAGATGAATTTTGACACAAGATCATCTTTTGTGAAGAAAAACATTCTCTAAGGATCATGGTATCCAATGACAGATGAATTTTGAAACAAGATCATCTTTTATGAAGAGAAAAATATTCTCTAAGGATGCTCATGGTATCCAATGACAGATGAATTTTGAAACAAAATCATCTTTTCTGAAGAGAAAAATTCTCTAAGGATATATCTAATGGTATCCAATGACAGATGAAATTTTTGACACAAGATCATCTTTTGTGAAAAGAGAAAACATTCTCTAAGGATGCTCATGGTATCCAATGACAGATGAATTTTTTGAAACAAGATCATTTGTGAAGAAAAAACAACAAATGCTCATGGTATCCAATGACAGATGAATGCTCATACAAATGTATCCAATGACAGATGAATTTTGAAACAAGATCATCTTTTGTGAAGAGAAAACATTCTCTACAAAGGCTCATGGTATCCAATGACAGATGAATTTTGAAACAAGATCATCTTTTGTGAAGAGAAAAACATTGGTATCCAATGACAGATGAATTTTGACACAAGATCATGCTCATGGTATCCAATGACAGATGAATTTTGGAACAAGATCATGAAAAGAAAAACATTCTTTTTGGTATCCAATGACAAGACACAAGATCATTTTTGTGAAGAGAAAAACAAAATGGTATGAAACAAGATCATCTATTCTTAAGGATGCTCATGGTATCCAATGACAGATGAATTTTGAAACAAGATCATCTTTTTGTGAAGAGAAAACATTCTCTACAAATGCTCATGGTATCCAATGACAGATGAATTTTGAAACAAGATCATCTTTTGTGAAGAGAAAAACATTCTCTACAAATGCTCATGGTATCAATGACAAATGAATTTTGACACAAGATCAAGAGAAAACATTTCTAAATGACAGATGAATTTTGAAACAAGATCATCTTTGTGAAGAGAAAACATTTCTCTAAGGATGCTCATGGTATCCAATGACAGATGAATTTTGAAACAAGATCATCTTTTGTGAAGAAAAAAACATTCTCTAAGGATGCTCATGGTATCCAATGACAGATGAATGAATTTTGTGAAGAGAAAAAATTCTCAAGATCATCTTTGAAACAAGATCATCTTTTGTGAAGAGAAAAACATTCTCTACAGGATGCTCATGGTATCCAATGACAGATGAATTTTGACACAAGATCATCTTTTGTGAAGAGAAAAACATTCTCTAAAATGCTCATGGTATCCAATGACAGATGAATTTTGACAAACAAGATCATCTTTTGTGAAGAGAAAATCATTCTACAAAGGATCATGGTATCCAATGACAGATGAATTTTGACACAAGATCATCTTTTGTGAAGAGAAAAACATTCTCTAAGGATGCTCATGGTATCCAATGACAGATGAATTTTGAAACAAGATCATCTTTTGTGAAGAGAAAAACATTCTCTACAAATGCTCATGGTATCCAATGACAGATGAATTTTGAAACAAGATCATCTTTTGTGAAGAGAAAAACATTCTCTAAGGATGCTCATGGTATCCAATGACAGATGAATTTTGAAACAAGATCATCTTTTGTGAAGAGAAAAACATTCTCTAAGGATGCTCATGGTATCCAATGACAGATGAATTTTGAAACAAGATCATCTTTGTGAAGAGATCTTTTGGTATCCAATGACAGATGAAAAGATCATCTTTGTGAAGAGATGCTCATGGTATCCAATGACAGATGAATTTTGACACAAGATCATTTTTGTGAAGAAAAAACATTCATCTCATTTCCAATGAAGAGAATTTTGAAAAGATCATCTTTTGTGAAGAGAAAAATTCTCTTTGTGAAGTAAAAATGCTCATGGTATCCAATGACAGATGAATTTTGAAACAAGATCATCTTTGTGAAGAGAAAAACATTCTCTAAGGATGCTCATGGTATCCAATGACAGATGAATTTTTGACACAAGATCATCTTTTGTGAAGAGAAAACATTCTCTAACAAATGCTCATGGTATCCAATGACAGATGAATTTTGACACAAGATCATCTTTTGTGAAGAGAAAACATTTCTCTAAGGATGCTCATGGTATCCAATGACAGATGAATTTTGACACAAGATCATCTTTTGTGAAGAGAAAAACATTGGTATCCTCTGAATTTTGAAAAAAAGATCATGCTCTAAGGATGGTATCCAATGACAGATGAATTTTGAAACAAGATCATCTTTTGTGAAGAGAAAAACATTCTCTCAAGATGCTCATGGTATCCAATGACAGATGAATTTTGAAACAAGATCATCTTTTGTGAAGAGAAAACATTCTCTAAGGATGCTCATGGTATCCAATGACAGATGAATTTTGACACAAGATCATCTTTTGTGAAGAAAAACATTCTCTAAATGCTCATGGTATCCAATGACAGATGAATTTTGAAACAAGATCATCTTTTGTGAAGAGAAAACATTCTCTACAAATGCTCATGGTATCCAATGACAGATGAATTTTGACAAGATCATCTTTTGTGAAGAGAAAATCATCTACAAAATTTTGTATCCAATGACAGATGAATTTTGACAAAATCATTTTTGTGAAGAGAAAACATTCTCTAAGGATGCTCATGGTATCCAATGACAGATGAATTTTGAAACAAGATCATCTTTTGTGAAGAGAAAACATTCTCTACAGGATGCTCATGGTATCCAATGACAGATGAATTTTGAAACAAGATCATCTTTTGTGAAGAGAAAACATTCTCTAAGGATGCTCATGGTATCCAATGACAGATGAATTTTGAAACAAGATCATCTTTTGTGAAGAGAAAAACATTCTCATGCTATCCAATACAAATGCTTGGTATCCAATGCTCATGTATCCAGAGATGAATTTTGAAACAAGATCATCTTTTGTGAAGAGAAAAACATCATTCTAAGGATGCTCATGGTATCCAATGACAGAATTTTGAAACAAGAATCTTTTTATCCAAAAGACAAAAAAGATCCAATCTTTGACAAAGTGAAGAGAAAACATTCTCTATAAATGCTCATGGTATCCAATGACAGATGAATTTTGACACAAGATCATCTTTTGTGAAGAGAAAAACATTCTCTCAAATGCTCATGGTATCCAATGACAGATGAATTTTGACACAATCTTTTGAAGAAGATCATCTTTGACAGATGTGAAGAAGAGAAAACATTCTCTACAAATGCTCATGGTATCCAATGACAGATGAATTTTGAAACAAGATCATCTTTTGTGAAGAGAAAAACATTCTCTAAGGATGCTCATGGTATCCAATGACAGATGAATTTTGAAACAAGATCATCTTTTGTGAAGAGAAAAACATTCTCTACAAATGCTCATGGTATCCAATGACAGATGAATTTTGACACAAGATCATCTTTTGTGAAGAGAAAACATTTCTAAAATGCTCATGGTACCAATGATAGATGAATTTTTGACAAAAGATCAATGAAGAGAAAACATTCTCTACAGGATGCTCATGGTATCCAATGACAGATGAATTTTGAAACAAGATCATCTTTTGTGAAGAGAAAACATTCTCTAAGGATGCTCATGGTATCCAATGACAGATGAATTTTGAAACAAGATCATCTTTTGTGAAGAGAAAACATTCTCTAGGATGCTCATGGTATCCAATGACAGATGAATTTTGAAACAAGATCATCTTTTGTGAAGAGAAAAATTCTCTACAAATGCTCTGGTATCCAATGACAGATGAATTTTGAAACAAGATCATCTTTTGTGAAGAGAAAACATTCTCTACAGGATGCTCATGGTATCCAATGACAGATGAATTTTGAAACAAGATCATCTTTTGTGAAGAGAAAACATTCTAAAATGCTCATGGTATCCAATGACAGATGAATTTTTGAAAACAAGATCATCTTTTGTGAAGAGAAAAACATTCTCTAAGGATGCTCATGGTATCCAATGACAGATGAATTTTGACACAAGATCATGAAGAGAAAACATCTTTTGTGACAGAATGAAGAAAAATCATCTTTTGTATCTTTTGAAGAGAAAACTACAAATGCTCATGGTATCCAATCAATTTTGAAACAAGATCATCTTTTTGAAGAAAAACATTCTAAGGATGATATCCAATGACTTTTGTTAAACAAGTCATCTTTTTGAAGAGAAAAACATTCTCTAAAGGATGCTCATGGTATCCAATGACAGATGAATTTTAACACAAGATCATCTTTTGTGAAGAGAAAAAACATTCTCTACAAATGCTCATGGTATCCAATGACAGATGAATTTTGACACAAGATCATCTTTTGTGAAGAGAAAACATTCTCTAGGATGCTCATGGTATCCAATGACAGATGAATTTTGGAACAAGATCATCTTTTGTGAAGAGAAAACATTCTCTAAGGATGCTAATGGTATCCAATGACATGAATTTTGACACAAGATCATCTTTTGTGAAGAGAAAACATCTACAAATGACAGACAGATGAATTTTGAAACAAGATCATCTTTGTAAAGAGAAAAACATTCTCTAAATGCTCATGGTATCCAATGACAGATGAATTTTTGAAACAAGATCATCTTTTTGAAGAAAAAAAACATTCTCATCTTTTGTGAACAGAAAAACTAAGGATGACACTCATGAGAAAACATCCAATGACAGTATGACATGAATTTTGAAACAAGATCATCTTTTGTGAAGAGAAAACATTCTCTAAGGATTCTCATGGTATCCAATGACAGATGAATTTTGAAAACAAGATCATCTTTTGTGAAGAGAAAAACATACTCTACAAATGCTCGTGGTATCCAATGACAGATGAATTTTGAAACAAGATCATCTTTTGTGAAGAGAAAAACATTCTCTAAGGATGCTCATGGTATCCAATGACAGATGAATTTTGAAACAAGATCATCTTTTGTGAAGAGAAAACATTTCTCTAATTTTTTGAACAAGATCATGCTCTACAAATACCATGGTATCCAATGACAGATGAATTTTGACACAAGATCATCTTTGTAAAGAGAAAAACACAAGATCCAATCTTTTGAAACAAGATCATTTTTGTGAAGAGAAAACATTCTCTACAAATGCTCATGGTATCCAATGACAGATGAATTTTTTAACACAAGATCATCTTTGTGAAGAGAAAACATTCTCTACAAATGCTCATGGTATCCAATGACAGATGAATTTTGACACAAGATCATCTTTTGTGAAGACAAAAAAGATTCTCTAAGGATGCTCATGGTATCCCAATGACAGATGAATTTTGAAACAAGATCATCTTTTGTGACAAAAGATCATCTTTTGTGAAGAGGAAAAATTCTCAAATGCTCATGGTATCCAATGACAGATGAATTTTGACACAAGATCATCTTTTGTGAAGAGAAAAATATTCTCTAAGGATGCTCATGGTATCCAAGAAAAGAAGAATTTTGATGCAAGATCATCTTTTGTGAAGATGAAAAACATCTTTTCTGAAGAGAAAATAAGGATTCTCATGGTATCCAATGACAGATGAATTTTTGACAACAAGATCATCTTTTGTGAAGAGAAAAAACATTCTCCAATGACAGAATCTCATGTTATTCCAATAATGACATGAATTTTGACACAAGATCATCTTTTGTGAAGAGAAAAACATTCTTACAAAATGCTCATGGTATCCAATGACAGATGAATTTTGAAACAAGATCATCTTTTCTATGGATGCTCATGGTATCCAAGAACAGATGAAAAACATTCTGAAGAGAAAACTTTCTAAGGATGCTCATGGTATCCAATGACAGATGAATTTTGAAACAAGATCATCTTTTGTGAAAAGAAAAAACATTCTCTACAAATGCTCATGGTATCCAATGACAATGAATTTTGACACAAGATCATCTTTTGTGAAGAAAAACATTCTCTACAAATGCTCACAGTATCCAATGACAGATGAATTTTTTGACACAAGATCATCTTTTGTGAAGAGAAAACATTCTCTATAGGATGCTCATGGTATCCAATGACAGATGAATTTTGAAAAAAGATCATCTTTTGAAGAGAAAACATTCTCTAAGGATGGTCATGGTATCCAATGACAGATGAATTTTAAACAAGATCATCTTTTGTGAAGAGAAAACATTCTCTACAGATGCTCATGGTATCCAATGACAGATGAATTTTGACACAAGATCATCTTTTGTGAAGAGAAAAACATTCTCTAAGGATGCTCATGGTATCCAATGAACAGATGAATTTTGACAACAAGATCATCTTTTTGTGTACAAATGCTCATGGTATCCAATGACAGACGAATTTTTGAACAATATCATTAGAAGAGAAAAACTCTACAAATGCTCATGGTATCCAATGACAGATGAATTTTGAAACAAGATCATCTTTTGTGAAGAGAAAAACATTCTCTAAGGATGCTCATGGTATCCAATGACAGATGAATTTTTTGACACAAGATCATCTTTTGTGAAGAGAAAAACATTCTCCTAAAATGCTCATGGTATCCAATGACAGATTTTGAAACAAGAATCTTTTTTTGAAACACAAGATCATCTTCCAATGACAGAAATTTTGAAACAAGACATTCTCTAAGGATGCTCATGGTATCCAAGACAGATGAATTTTGAAACAAGATCATCCATGAAGAGAAAATTTCTCTACAAATGCCACGGTATCCAATGACAGATGAATTTTGACACAAGATCATCTTTTGTGAAGAGAAAAACATTCTCTAAAATGCTCTAATGGTAAATGAAATTGACACAAGATCAATTTTGAAGAGAAAATATGTACAAATGCTCATTATGTGAAAGATGAATTTTGAAAAAATCATTCTCTTTAAGAGAAAACAGGATGCTCATGGTATCCAATGACAGATGAATTTGAAACAAGATCATCTTTGTGAAGAGAAAACATTCTCTAAGGATGCTCATGGTATCCAATGACAAATGAATTTTGACACAAGATCATCTTTTGTGAAGAGAAAAACATTCTCTACAAATGCTCATGGTATCCATTGACAGATGAATTTTGAAACAAGATCATCTTTTGTGAAGAGAAAACATTCTCTAAGGATGCTCATGGTATCCAATGACAGATGAATTTTGAAACAAGATCATCTTTTGTGAAGAAGAAAAACATTCTCTAAGGATGCTCATGGTATCAATGACAGATGAATTTTGACACAAGATCATCTTTGTGAAGAGAAAAACATTCTCACAAATGCTCATGGTATCCAATGACAGATGAATTTGACACAAGATCATCTTTTGTGAAGAGAAACATTCTCTACAAATGCTCATGGTATCCAATGACAGATGAATTTTGAACAAGATCATCTTTGTGAAGAGAAAAACATTCTCTAAGGATGCTCAAGGTATCCAATGACAAATGACTTTTGAAACAAGATCATCTTTCATGAAGGGAAAAACATTCTCTAAGGATGCTCATGGTATCCAATGACAGATGAATTTTGAAACAAGATCATCTTTCGTGAAGAGAAAAACATTCTCTAAGGATGCTCATGACATCCAATGACAGATGAATGACACAAGATCATCTTTTTTGAAACACAAAAATGCCTGGTATCCAATGACATGAATTTTGACACAAGATCATCTTTTGAAGAAAAACATTCTCTACAAATGCTCATGGTATCCAATGACAGATGAATTTTGACACAAGATCATCTTTTATGAAAGAGAAAACATTCTCTAAGGATGCTCATGGTATCCAATGACAGATGAATTTTAAACAAGATCATCTTTTGTGAAGAGAAAAACATTCTCTAAAAGATGCTCATGGTATCCAATGACAGATGAATTTTGAAACAAGATCATCTTTTGTGAAGAGAAAAATATTCTCTAAGGATGCTCATGGTATCCAATGACAAGATGAATTTTTGACAAAAGATCATCTTTTGTGAAGAGAAAAAATTTCTCTAAGGATGCTCATGGTATCAATTACAGATGAATTTTGAAACAAGATCATCTTTTGTGAAGAAAAAACATTCTCTACAAATGCTCATGGTATCCAATGACAGATGAATTTTTGTGAAAACAAGATCATCTTTTTTGACAAAATCTCTTTTGTGAAGAAAAAACATTCTCTGATTCTCATGGTATCCAATGACAGATGAGTTTGGAACAAGATCATCTTTGTGAAAAAAATTATTCTCTACAAATTCTCATGGTATCCAATGACAGATGAATTTTGAAACAAGATCATCTTTTGTGAAGAGAAAAACATTCTCTACAAGGATGCTCATGGTATCCAATGACAGATGATTTTTTGAAACAAGATCATCTTTTGTGAAGAGAAAAACATTCTCTGACAGAATTTGAAACAAGATCATCTTGGTATCTGGTATCCAATGACAGATGAATTTTGACACAAGATCATCTTTTGTGAAAGAAAAACATTCTTCTACAAATGCTCATGGTATCCAATGACAGATGAATTTTGAAACAAGATCATCTTTGTGAAGAAAAAAAACATTCTCTAAGGATGCTCATGGTATCCAATGACAGATGAATTTTGAACAAGATCATCTTTGTGAAGAGAAAACATTTTATGATAGTATCCAATGATAAAACAATAAATCTCATCTTTTCTGAAAGGATCCCTACAAATCATGGTATCCAATGACAAGATGAATTTTGTTACAAGATCATCTTTTGTGAAAGAAAACATTATTCTACAAATGCTCATGGTATCCAATGTAAGATGAATTTTTGACACAAGATCATCTTTGTGAAGAGAAAAACATTCTCTAAAATGCTCATGGTATCCAATGACAGATGAATTTTGAAAAAGATCATCTTTTGTGAAGAGAAAAACATTCTCTAAGGATGCTCATGGTATCCAATGACAGATGAATTTTGACATAAGATCATCTTTTGTAAGAGAAAACATTCTCTACAAATGCCTCATGGTATCCAATGACAGATGAATTTTGACAGAAGATCATCTTTTGTGAAGAGAAAAATTCTCTAAGGATGCTCATGGTATCCAATGACAGCTGAATTTTGACACAAGATCATCTTTTGAGAAAAACATCCTCACAAATGACAAGATTAATTTTGAAAAAACCATCTTTGTACAAATGATCATGTTATCCAATGACAGATGAATTTTGACACAAGATCATCTTTTGTGAAAGAGAAAACATTCTTAAGGATGCTCATGGTATCCAATGACACATGAATTTTTCACAAAATCATCTTTTGTGAAAGAAAAAAAACATTCTCATGGTAAATGACAGCTGAATTTTGACACAAGATCATCTTTGTGAAGAGAAAAAATTCTCTAAAAATGCTCATGGTATCCAATGACAGATGAATTTTGACACAAGATCATCAAAGAAAAAACATTCTTAGATGTTTCATGGTATCCAATGACAGATGAATTTTGACACAAGATCATCTTTGTGAAGAAAACATTCTCTATGGATGCTCATGGTATCCAAACATGGATGAATTTTGAAACAAGATCATCTTTTGTGAAAGAAACATTCTCTAAGGATGCTCATGGTACCCAATGACAGATGAATTTTGAAACAAAGATCATCTTTTGTGAAGAGAAATCATTCTCTAAGGATGTTCATGGTATCCAATGACAGATGAATTTTTACAAAAGTTATCTTTTGTGAAGAGGAAAAATTCTCTACAAGTTCTCATGGTATCAATGACAGATGAATTTTGACACAAGATCATCTTTTGTGAAGAGAAAAACATTCTTAAGGATGTCATGCTATCCAATGACAGATGAATTTTGATGCAAGATCATCTTTTGTTAAGAGAAACATTCTCTACAAATGCTCTAATTTTGACACAAGATAATCTTTTGAAAAACATTCTCTCAATGACAGATTTTTGACAAAAGATAAATCTTCATGAAATGACAGATGACAGATTTTACACACAAGATCATCTTTTGTGAAGAGAAAAAACACTCTAAGGATTCTCGCGGTATCCAATGACAGATGAATTTTGACACAAGATCATCTTTTTTGAAAAGAAAAACATTCTCTATGCTCATGGTATCTAATGGCTCATGAATTTTGACACAAGATCATCTTTGTGAAGAAAAACATTCTGATGCTCACAGTATGAATTTTGACACAAGATCATCTTTTGTTAAAAAGAAAAACATTCTCTACAAATGCTCTCATGGTATCCAATGAGATGAATTTTGAAAAAAGATCATCTTTTGAAGAGAAAAAACATTCTCTAGGATGGTCGTGGTACTCAATGAACAGATGAATTTTGACACAAGATCATCTTTTGAAGAGAAAACATTCCATGCTCATGGTATCCAATGACAGATGAGTTTTGACAAGAAGAGTATCTTTTGAAGAGAAAATCATTCTCTAAGGATGCTTAAAATGGTATCCAATGACCAAGATGAATTTGACACAAAAGATCATCTTTGTGAAGAGAAAAATACTTTCTCAAATGCTCATGTATCCAATGACAGATGAGTTTTGAAACAAGATCATCTTTTGTGAACAGAAAAACATTCTCTACAAATGCTCATGGTATCTAATGGCAAATGAATTTTGACACAAGATCATCTTTTGTGAAGAAAAACATTCTCTAAAGGATGTCATGGTATCCAATGACAGATGAATTTTGACACAAGATCATCTTTTTGAAGAGAAAACATTCTCTATAAATGCTCATGGTATCCAATGACAGATGAATTTTGAAAAAGATCATCTTTTGGGAAAAACATTCTCTAAGGATGGTCATGGTATCCAATGACAGATGAATTTTAAACAAGATCATCTTTGTGAGAAAAAACATTCTCTACAAATGCTCCAATGACAGTATCCAAGAATGATGGTATCCAACAAGATGAATTTTGACACAAAGATCATCTTTTTGTGAAGAGAAAAACATTCTCTAAGGATGCTCATGGTATCCAATGACAGATGAGTTTTGACAAAAGATCATCTTTTGTGAAAAGAAAAACATTCTCTACAAATGCTCATGGTATCTAATGGCAAATGAATTTTGAAACAAGATCATCTTTTGTGAAGAGAAAAACATTCTCTACAAATGCTCATGGTATCCAATGACAGATGAATTTTGAAACAAGATCATCTTTTGTGAAAGAAAAACATTCTCTACAGGATGCTCACCGTGGTATCAATCTAATGGCAAGATGAATTTTTGAATACAAAATCATCTTTGTGAAGAGAAAAAACATTCTCTATAAATTCTCATGGTATCCAATGACAGATGAATTTTTGACAGTATCATCATCTTTGTGAAGAGAAAAACATTCTCTAAGGATGCTCATGTTATCCACTGATAGATGAATTTTTGAAAAGATCATCTTTTGTGAAGAGAAAAAAAAATTCTCTATCCTAATGACAGATGAATTTTGACACAAGATCATCTTTTGTGAAGATAAAAACATTCTTCAATGACGGTATCCAATGACAGATGAATTTAAACAAGGCCATCTTTTGTGAAAGAGAAAAACATTCTCTACAAATGCTCATGGTATCCAATGACAGATAGATTTTGAAACAAGATCATCTTTTGTGAAGAAGAAAAACATTCTCTAAGGATGCTCATGGTATCCAATGACAGATGAATGTTGACACAAGATCATCTTTTTAAAGAGAAAATAGTTCCAATGACAGATGAATTTTGAAACAAGATCATCTATTGTGAAAAACATTCTCTACAATGACAGACAGATTTTGAAACAAGCTCATCTTTTGTGAAGAAAACATTCTCTAAAAATTCTCCTAAGTATGAATTTTGCTGAAGAGAAAACATTCTTAAGGATGTATGATGACCAATGACAGATGAATTTTGAAACAAGATCATCTTTGTGAAGAGAAAAACATTCTCTACAAATGCTCATGGTATCTAATGGCAAATGAATTTTGACACAAGATCATCTTTTGTGAAGAGAAAAACATTCTCTATAAATGCTCACGGTATCCAATGACAGATGAATTTTGACACAAGATCATCTTTTGCGAAGAGAAAAACATTCTCTAAGGATGCTCATGTTATCCACTGATAGATGAATTTTGAAAACAAGATCATCTTTTTAAGAGAAAACATTCTAAGGATGGTCATAGCATCAATGACAGATGAATTTTGAAACAAGATCATCTCAGAAGAGAAAAACATTCTCTACAAATGCTCATGGTATCCAATGACAGATGAATTAGGGAAACAAGATCATCTTTGTGAGAAAAAATTCTCTACAAATGCTTATGGTATCCAATGACAGATGAATTTTGAAACAAGATCATCTTGAGAAAAGAAAGTGGACTTGGAAGAGAAAAATATTCTGTACAAATGCTCATGGCATCACACAGACAGACGAAATTTTTGATGCAAGCTCATCCTTTGTGAAAAGAAAACATTCTCTACAAATGCTCATGGTACCCAATGACAGATGAATTTAAAAACAAGATCATCTTTTTGTGAAGAAAAAACATTCTCCTAAGGATGCTCATGGTATCCAATGACAAGATAATTTTGACACAAAGATCATCTTTTGTGAAAAGGAAACATTCTCTACAAATGCTCATGGTATCCAATGGAATGAATTTTAAACAAGATCATCTTTTGTGAAGAGAAAAACATTCTCTAAGAAAAGGATGCTCAAGTGGTATCAATGACAGATGAAGTCCAATGAAACAAGTTTATCTTTTGTGAATAAAAACATTCTCTAAGGATATAAGTCAGTATCCAAATGACAGATGAATTTCAAGCAAGATCATCTTTTGAAAAGAAAAACATTCTCTACAAATGCTCATAGTATCCAATGACAGAGAATTTTGAAAAAGATCATCTTTGTGAAGAGAAAAGCTTTCTCTAAAATGCCAATGGTATCCAATGACAGATGAGTTTTGAAACAAGATCATCTTTGTGAACAGAAAAACAATTATCTAAACAAATGCTCTTGGTATCCAATGACAAATGATTTCTGATACAAAGATCATCTTCTGAAGAGAAAAACTTTCTCTATGGATGCTCCATGATATCCACTGATAGATGAATTTTTAAAATGATCATCTTTTGTGAAGAGAAAAACATTCTCTAAGGATGCTCGTGGTATCCAATGACAGATGAATTTTGACACAAGATCATCTTTTGTGAAGATAAAAACATTCTCTAAGGATGCTCGTGGTATCCAATGACAGATGAATTTCAAAACAAGATCATCTTTCAGAAGAGAAAAATTCTCTAAATTCTCATAGTATCAATGACAGATGAATTTTGACACAAGATCATCTTTTGTGAAGAGAAAAACATTCTCTCTACAAATGCTCATGGTATCAATGACAGATGAATTTTAAAACAAGATCATCTTTTGTGGAAGAAAAAAAAAACATTCTCAGGATGCTCATGGCATCCAATGACAGATGAATTTTGAAACAAGTCATCTTTTGTGAAAGAAAAAATCATTCTCTGGGGATGTATAGTATCCAATGACAGATGAATTTTGACACAAGATCATCTTTTGTGAAGAGAAAAAATTGTCTACAAATGCTCATGGTATCCAATGACAGACGATTTTGACACAAAGATCATCTTTGTAAAGAGAAAACATTCTCTACAAATGGTCACGGTATCCAATGACAAGATGAATTTGAAACAAGATCATCTTTTGTGAAGAGAAAACATTCTCTAAAACGCTAATGGTATCCAATGACAGAATTTGCAGCACAAGATCATCACATGAAGAGAAAAACATTCTCTACAAATGCTCATGGTATCCAGTGACAGATGAATTTTGAGACAAGATCATGTTTTAGAAGAGAAAAACATTCTCAAGGATACTCAAGTATCCAATGACAGATGAATTTTGAAACAAGATCAACTTTTGTGAAGAAAAACTTTCTCTATGGTATCCGAGTGCCCATGGTATCCAATGACATGTAGATGACAGACAAGTTTGAAACAAGATCATCTTTTGTGAACAGAAAAATTCTATACAAATGCTCATGGTATCTAATGTAAATGAATATTGAAACAAGATCATCTTTGTAGAAGAGAGAAAAAACATTTTCTTCACAAATGCTCATAATTTTATCCACTGATAGATGAATTTTGACAAGATCATCTTTGTGAAGAAAAAAATAGGATGCTCCATGGTATCAATGATAGCTGAATTTTGACACAAGATCATCTTTTGTGAAGAGAAAACCATTCCTCTATTAAATGATCCAGGTCAGATGAATTTGAAACAAGACATCTTTTGAGAAAAACATTTGAGGATACTCATGTTTAGTCAATGACAGATGAATTTTGACACATGATCATCTTTTGTGAGAAGAAGAAAACCATTCTTAGGATGCTCATGAAGAGTATCCAATGCCTATACAATGAATGATTTAGTTACGAAACAAAATCATCTTTTTGTGAAGAAAATCATTCTCTAAGTTGCTCATGGTATCCAATGACAGATGAATTTTGACACGAGATCATTTTATGTGAAGAAAAACATTCTTAGGATTCTGTGGTATCCAATGACATGAATTTACACAAGATCATCTTTTGTGAAGAGAAAAAGCATTCTCCCACAAATTTGCTCATGGTATCCAATGACAGATGAATTTTTGACGCAAGATCATCATTTGTGAAGAGAAAAACATTCATAGGATGATTTCCATACAAGATCACCTTTGTGAATGAAAACAGATGAATTTGGATCCAATGACAGAGTCATCTTTTGTGAAAGAGAAACATTCTCTAAGGATGCTCATGGTATCCAATGACAGATGAATTTTAACACAAAGATCATCTTTGTGAAGGAAAACATTCTCTAAGGATGCTCATGGTATCCATGACAGATGAATTTTGACACAAGATCATCTTTTTGTGAAGAAAAATTCTCTAAGGATGCTCATGGTATCCAATGAGAAGAAGGCTGATGCAAGATCATCTTTTTAGAAGAGAATATCATCCTCTAGGAAACATTGGTATCAAATGACAGATGAATTTTAAACAAGATCATCTTTTGTGAAGAGAAACTTTCTCTAAATTCTCCTGGTATCCAATGACAGATGAATTTTGAAAAAGATCATCTTTTGTGAAAAGAAAAACATTCTTAAGGATGTCAGGTATCCAATGACAGATGAATTTTGACACAAGATCATCTTTTGAAGAGAAAACTTATTCTCTACAAATACTCATGGTATCCAATGACAGATGACCAACAGATTTTGGACTTTTCCGAATAATCTATGGTATTTGTGAAATTTGAGAAAAATCATCTCTCTACAAAAACATCATGGTATCAATGACAGATTAATTTTGACAAAAGATCATCTTTTTGAAGAGAAAAATATTCTCTATGGATACTCATGGTATCCAAACAGATGAATGTGACACAAAGATCATCTTTTGTGAAGAGAAAAATTTCTCTAAGGATACCCACAGTATCTAATGACAGATGATTTTGAAACAAAATCATCTTTGTGAACAGAAATCATTCTCTACAAATGCTCATGGTATCTAATGGCAAATGAATTTTGACCACAAGATCATCTTTGTGAAGAGAAAAAACATTCTCTAAAATTTAATGGTATCCAATGACAGATGAATTTGACACAGATCATCTTTTGTGAAGAGAAACATTCTCTATAAATGCTCATAGTATCCACTGACAGATGAATTTGAAAAGATCATCTTTTGTGAAAAGAAAACATTCTCTAAGTATTTATGCAACCCAACGACAGATGAATTTTAACAAAAGATCATCTTTTGTGAAGAGAAAACATTCTCTACAAATGCTCATGGTATCCAATGACAGATGAATTTTGAAACAAGATCATCTTTGTGAAGAGAAAAACATTCTCTAAGGATGCTCATGTATCCAATGACAGATGAATTTTGACACAAGATCATCTTTTTGTGAAGAAAAACATTCTCTACAAATGCTCATGGTATCAATGACAGATGAATTTTAAACAAGATCATCTTTTGTGAAGAGAAAACATTCTCTAAAATGCTCATGGTATCCAATGACAGATGAATTTTGGACACAAGATCATCTTTTTGTGAAGAGAAAACATTCTTTAAGGATGCTCATGGTATCAATGACAGATGAATTTTGAAAAAAAGATCATCTTTTGTGAAGAGAAAAACATTCTCTACAAATGCTCATGGTATCCAATGACAGATGAATTTTGACACAAGATCATCTTTTTGAAGAAAAGAGAAACGGTATCCAATTCAAGTTTTACAAATGATATCATGGTATCACAATGACAGCCAATGAATTTTTGAAACAAGATCATCTTTTGTGAAGAGAAAAACATTCTCTACAAATGCTCATGGTATCCAATGACAGATGAATTTTGAAACAAGATCATCTTTTGTGAAGAAAAAAAACATTCTCTAGGATGCTCATATGGTATCCAATGACAGATGAATTTGACACAAGATCATCTTTTGTGAAGATAAAAACATTCTCTAAGGATGCTCGTGGTATCCAATGACAGATCAATTTGGAACAAGATCATCTTTCGTGAAGAGAAAAGCATTCTCTAAGGATTCTCATGGTATCCAATGACAGATGAATTTTGACACAAGATCATCTTTTGTGAAGAGAAAAACATTCTCTACAAATGCTCATGGTATCCAATGACAGATGAATTTTGAAACAAGATCATCTTTTGTGAAGAAAAAAAACATTCTCATGGTATCCAATGACAGATGAATTTTGACACAAGATCATCTTTTGTTAAGAGAAAACATTTCTGTACAAATGCTTATGGTATCCAATGACAGATGAATTTTAACACAAGATCATCTTTGTGAAGAGAAAAAATTCTCTACAAATGCTCATGGTATCCAATGACAGATGAATTTTGAAACAAGATCATCTTTGTAAAGAGAGAAAACATTCTCTACAAATGCTCACGGTATCCAATGACAGATGAATTTTGACACAAGATCATCTTTGTGAAGAAAAAACATTCTCTATAAACGCTAATGGTATCCAATGACAGATGAATTTTGACACAAGATCATCTTTTGTGAAGAAAAAACATTCTCTACAAATGCTCATGGTATCCAGTGACAGATGAATTTTGAGACAAGATCATGTTTTGTGAAGAGAAAAACATTCTCTAAGGATGCTCATGGTATCCAATGACAGATGAATTTGAAACAAGATCAACTTTTGTGAAGAGAAAAACTTTCTCTAACGATGCCCACGGTATCCAATGACAGATGAGTTTTGAAACAAGATCATCTTTTGTGAACAGAAAAACATTCTCTACAAATGCTCATGGTATCTAATGGTAAATGAATTTTGACACAAGATCATCTTTTGTGAAGAGAAAAACATTCTCTACAAATGCTCATGGTATCCACTGATAGATGAATTTTGAAAAAGATCATCTTTTGTGGAGAGAAAAACATTCTCTAAGGATGCTCGTGGTATCCAATGACAGGTGAATTTTGACACAAGATCATCTTTGTGAAGAGAAAAACATTCTCTACAAATGCTCCTGGTATCCAATGACAGATGAATTTTGACAGATCATCATCTTTTGTGAAGAGAAAAACATTCTCTAAGGATGCTCATGGTATCCAATGACAGCTGAATTTTTTTGACACAAGATCATCTTTTGTGAAGAGAAAACATTCTTAGGATGCTCATGTTATCCAATTTTTTGAACAAGATCATCTTTTGAAGAGAAAACATTCTAAGGATACTCATGTTATCAATGACAGATGAATTTTGACACAGATCATCTGAAGAGAAAAACATTCTACAAATGCTCATGGTATCCAATGACAGATGAATTTTGAAACAAGATCATCTTTGTGAAGAGAAAATCATTCTCTACAAATGCTCATGGTATCCAATGACAGATGAATTTTGACACAAGATCATCTTTTGAAGAGAAAACATTCTCAATAATTCTCTACATGGTATCCAATGACAGATGAATTTTGAAACAAGATCATCTTTTTGTGAAGAGAAAACATTCTCTACAAATGCTCATGGTATCCAATGACAGATGAATTTTGACACAAGATCATCTTTTGTGAAGAGAAATTCTCTACAAATGCTCATGGTATCCAATGACAGATGAATTTTGAAAAAGATCATCTTTGTGAAGAGAAAAACATTCTCTAAGGATGCTCATGGTATCCAATGACAGATGAATTTTGAAACAAGATCATCTTTTGTGAAGAAAAACATTCTCTAAGGATGGTCGTAGTATCCAATGACAGATGAATTTTGACAACAAGATCATCTTTTGTGAAGAAAAACATTCTCTACAAATACAAAAGATCATGGTATCCAATGAACAGATGAATTTTGACAAAAGATCATCTTTTGTGAAAGAGAAAAACATTCTCTAAGGATGCCAACGGTATCCAATGACAGATGAATTTTGAAACAAGATCATCTTTTGTGAAGAGAAAACATTCTCTAAAATGCTCATGGTATCTAATGACAGATGAATTTTGACACAAGATTTTTGAAAAGACACTCACAAGATCATCTTTTTGAAAAAAAACATTCTGTAAGGATTCTCATAGTATCCACTGACAGAATTTTGAAACAAGATCATCTTTTGTTGAAGAGAAAACATTCTCTACAGGATGCTCATGGTATCCAATGACAGATGAATTTTGACACAAGATCATCTTTTGTGAAGATAAAAACATTCTCTAAGGATGCTCTAAGGATGGTATCCAATGACAGATGAATTTGACAAAAGATCATCTTCTTGAAGAGAAAACATACAAATCTCTCAATGGATGCTCATGGTATCCAAAACAGATGAATTTTGACACAAGATCATCTTTTGTGAAGAGAAAACATTCTCTAAAGGATGCTCATGGTATCTAATGACAGATGAATTTTGAAACAAGATCATCTTTTGTGGAACAAAAAAACATTCTCAGGATGCTCATGGTATCCAATGACAGATGAATTTTGAAACAAGATCATCTTTTGTGAAGAGAAAAACATTCTCTAAGGATGCTCACAGTATCCAATGACAGATGAATTTTGGACACAAGATCATCTTTTGTGAAGAGAAAAACATTCTCTACAAATGCTCATGGTATCCAATGACAGATGAATTTTTGAAAAAGATCATCTTTGTGAAAAAAAGAAAACATTCTCTACAAGGCAAATGGTCATGGTATCCAATGACAAGATGAATTTTGAAACAAGATCATCTTTTGTGAAGAGAAAACATTCTCTACAAATGCTCATGGTATCCAATGACAGATGAATTTGGAAATAAACACAAGATCATCTTTTCAATGAAGAGAAAAACATTCTCTACAAATGCTCATGGTATCCAATGACAGATGAATTTTGACACAAGATCATGTTTTGAAGAGAAAAATATTCTCTACAATGCTCATGGTATCCAATGACAGATGAATTCTCTTTTGAAACAAGATCATATTTTGTGAAGAGAAAAACATTCTCTACAAATGCTCATGGTATCCAATGACAGATGAATTTTGAAACAAGATCATCTTTTGTGAAGAGAAAAACATTCTCTACAAATGCTCATGGTATCCAATGACAGATGAATTTTAAAACAAGATCATCTTTTTAGAAGAGAGAAAAACATTCTCTACAAATGCTCATGGTATCCAATGACAGATGAATTTTGAAACAAGATCATCTTTTGTGAAGGGAAAACATTCTCTAATGATGCTCATGGTATCCAATGATAGATGAATTTTGACACAAGATCATCTTTTGTGAAGAAAAACATTCTCAAATGAAGGATGCTCATGGTGATCCAATGACAGATGAATTTTGACACAAGATCATCTTTTGTGAAGAGAAAACATTCTAAGGATGCTCATGGTATCCAAAGACATCCAATGACAGATGATCTTTTTTGAAACAAGATCATCTTTGTGAAGAGAAAAACATTCTCTAAGGATGCTGTGGTATCCAATGACAGATGAATTTTTAAACAAGATCATCTTTTGTGAAGAGAAAACATTCTTCACAAATGCTCATGGTATCCAATGACAAGATGAATTTTTGAAACAAGATCATCATTTGTGAAGAGAAAACATTCATAAATGCTTTATGGTATCCAATGATAGATGAATTTTGAAAGATCATCTTTTGTGTAAGAGAAAACATTCTCTAAGGATGCTCATGGGTATCCAATGACAGATGAATTTTAACACAAAGATCATCTTTGTGAAGATAAAACATTCTCTAAGGATGCTCATGGTATCCAATGACAGATGAATTTCAAAACAAGATCATCTTTTTGTGAAGAGAAAAACATTCTCTAAGGATGCTCATGGTATCCAAAAAGATGAATTTTGGAAACAAGATCATCTTTTGTGAAGAGAAATCATCCTCTAACGATGCCCACGGTATCCAATGACAGATGAATTTTAAACAAGATCATCTTTTGTGAACAGAAAAACTTTCTCTAAGGATTCTCCTGGTATCCAATGACAGATGATTTTGACACAAGATCATCTTTTGTGAAGAGAAAACATTCTTACAAATGCTCATGCTATCCAATGACAGATGAATTTTGACACAAGATCATCTTTTGTTAGAAAACATTCTCTACAAATGCTCATGGTATCCACTGATAGATGAATTTTGAAAAATCATCTTTGTGAAGAGAAAACATCGACCTCTAAAATGCTAAATGGTATCCAATGACAGATGAATTTTGACACAAGATCATCTTCTTGAAGAGAAAAATATTCTCTACAAATGCTCATGGTATCCAATGACAGATGAATTTTGAACAAAGATCATCTTTTGTGAAGAGAAAACAGTTTCTCAAAATGCCCACAGTATCTAATGACAGATGAATTTTGAACAAGATCATCTTTTGTGAACAGAAACATTCTCAAAAATGCATGGTATCCAATGACATGAATTTTGACACAAGATCATCTTTTTGAAGAGAAAAAACATTCTCTATAAATGCTCATATCCAATGACAGATGAATTTGACACAGATCATCTTTTGTGAAGAGAAAACATTCTCTATAAATGCTCATAGTATCCACTGATAGATGAATTTGGAAAAGATCATCTTTTGTGAAAAGAGAAACATTCTCTAAGGATGGTCGTGGTATCCAATGACAGATGAATTTTAAACAAGATCATTCTTTGGTAGAAGAGAAAAACATTCTCACAGATGCTCATATCCAATGACAGATGCTGAATTTTGACACAAGATCATCTTTTTGAAGAAGAAAAAACATTCTCTAAGGATGCTCATGGTATCCAATGAGAGATGAATTTTGACACAAGATCATCTTTTGTGAAGAAAAAAACATTCTCTAAGGATGCTCATGGTATCCAATGACAGATAAATTTTAACACAAGATCAAATTTCGTGAAAAGGAAAACATTCTCTAAGGATGCTCATGGTATCCAATGAGAGATGAATGAATCTTTTTGACACAAGATCAATCAGATTTTAAACAAGAAGAAGAAAAACATTCTCTACAGGATGCTCATGGTATCCAATGACAGATGAATTTTGACACAAGATCATTTTTTGTGAAAATAAAAACATTCATAAGGATGCTCATGGTATCCAATGACATGAATTTTCACACAAGATCATCTTTTGTGAAGAGAAAAACATTCTCTACAAATGCTCATGGTATCCAAATTCTCATGGTATCCAATGACAGATGAATTTTGACACAAGATCATCTTTTGTGAAGAGAAAACATTCTCTAAGGATGCTCATGGTATCCAATGACAGATGAATTTTGACACAAGATCATTTGTGAAGAGAAAACATTCTCTAAGATCATCAAGACAGATTTTTGACACAAGATCATGAAGAGAAAAATTTTGAAAAAGACAGATGAATTTTGAAACAAGATCATCTTTGTGAAGAAAAACATTCTACAAGGATGCTCATGGTATCCAATGACAGATGAATTTTGAAACAAGATCATCTTTTGTGAAGAAAAAATTCTCTAAGGATGCTCATGGTATCCAATGACAGATGAATTTTGACACAAGATCATCACTTTGTGAAGAGAAAAACATTCTCTAAGGATGCTCATGGTATCCAATGACAGATGAATTTTGACACAAAGATCATCTTTTGTGAAGAGAAAAATTCTCTAAGGATGCTCATGGTATCAATGACAGATGAATTTTTGACACAAGATCATCTTTTGTGAAGAAAACATTCTCTAAGGATGCTCATGGTATCCAATGACAGATGAATTTTGACACAAGATCATCTTTTGTGAAGAAAAAAACATTCTCTACAAATGCTCATGGTATCCAATGACACATGAATTTTGACACAAGATCATCTTTGTGAAGAGAAAAACAAAAATGCTCATGTCTCCAAATGCTCATGGTATCCAATGACAGATGAATTTTGACACAAGATCATCATTTTGTGAAGATTTTGAAAACATTTTTGAAGGATCTCTCAAAATGCTCATGGTATCCAATGACAGATGAATTTTGACACAAGATCATCTTTGTGAAGAAGAAAAAACATTCTCTAAGGATGCTCATGGTATCCAATGACAGAATTTTGACACAAGATCATTTTGAAGAAAAAACATTCTCTACAGGACAAGATCATCATGGTTTGACAGATGAATTTTGAAAAAAAATCATCTTTTGTGAAGAGAAAACATACAAGGATGCTCATGGTATCCAATGACAGATGAATTTTGAAACAAGATCATCTTTTGTGAAGAAAAAACATTCTCTAAGGATGCTCATGGTATCCAATGACAGATGAATTTTGAAACAAGATCATCTTTTGTGAAGAGAAAACATTTCTCTAAGGATGCTCATGGTATCCAATGACAGATGAATTTTGAAACAAGATCATCTTTTGTGAAGAGAAAAACATTCTTCAGGATGCTCATGGTATCCAATGACAGATGAATTTTGACACAAGATCATCTTTTGTGAAGAGAAAAACATTCTCTAAGGATGCTCATGGTATCCAATGACAGATGAATTTTGACAAAAGATCATCTTCTTGAAGAGAAAAATATTCTGTACAAATGCTCATGGTATCCAATGACAGATGAATAAAACAATTCTTTTGTGAAGAGAAAATTCTCTACAAATGGTCATGGTATCCAATGACAGATGAATTTTTGAAACAAGATCATCTTTTGTGAAAGTATTCTCTACAAATGCTCAGTATCCAATGACAGATGAATTTTGACACAAGATCATCTTTTGTGAAGAAAAACATTCTCTAAGGATGCTCATGGTATCCAATGACAGATGAATTTTGACACAAGATCATCTTTTGTGAAGAGAAAAACGTTCTCTAAGGATGCTCATGGTATCCAATGACAGATGAATTTTGAAACAAGATCATCTTTTGTGAAGAGAAAACATTCTCTAAGGATGCTCATGGTATCCAATGACAGATGAATTTTGAAACAAGATCATCTTTGTGAAAAAAAAGATGGTATCCAATGACAGATGAATTTTGAAACAAGATCATCTTTTGAAGAAAAAACATTCTCTAAGGATGCTCATGGTATCCAATGACAGATGAATTTTGAAACAAGATCATCTTTTTTGAAGAGAAAAACATTCTCTAAGGATGCTCATGGTATCCAATGACAGATGAATTTTGAAACAAGATCATCTTTTGTGGTGATGCTCATGGTATCCAATGACAGATGAATTTTGAAACAAGATCATCTTTTGTGAAGAGAAAAACATTCTCTATAAATGCTCATGGTATCTAAAATGAAACAAGATCATCTTTTGGTGAAGAAAAACATCCAATGTATCCAGAGATGAATTTTGAAACAAGATCATCTTTTTGTGAAGAAAAAAACATTCTCTAAGGATGCTCATGGTATCCAATGACAGATGAATTTTTGAAACAAGATCATCTTTTGTGAAGAGAAAACATTCTCTAAGGATGCTCATGGTATCCAATGACAGATGAATTTTGACACAAGATCATCTTTTGTGAAGAAAAAAACATTCTCTACAAGGATGCTCATGGTATCCAATGACAGATGAAACAAGATCATCTTTGTGAAGAAAAACATTCTCTACAAATGCTCATGGTATCCAATGACAGATGAATTTTGAAACAAGATCATCTCTTTGTGAAGAGAAAAACATTCTCTGATGCTCATGGTATCCAATGACAGATGAATTTTGAAACAAGATCATCTTTTGTGAAGAGAAAAAACATTCTCTCCAAGGATGCTCAAAACATCTCTACAAATGCTCATGGTATCAATGATAGATGAATTTTGAAAGAATGACAGATGAATTTTCTACAAATGGTATCCACAAGATCATCTTTTGTGAAGAGAAAAACATTCTCTAAGGATGCTCATGGTATCTAATGACAGATGAATTTTGAAACAAAATCATCTTTTCTGAAGAGAAAAACAGACACTAAGGATGCTCATGGTATCCAAGACAGATGAATTTTTTGAAACAAGATCATCTTTTGTTCTAAGGATCTCATGGTATCCAATGACAGATGAATTTTGAAACAAGATCATCTCAAAACATTCTCTAAGGTATCCAATGACAGATGAATTTTGAAACAAGATCATTTTGAAGAGAAAAACTAACAAGATCACAAGATCATGAATTTTGACACAAGTGAAGAGAAAAAACATTCTCTACAAATGCTCATGGTATCCAATGACAAGATCATTTTTGAAACAAAAACAATGAGAAAAAGATGGATTCTATCCAATGACAGATGAATTTTGACACAAGATCATCTTTTGTGAAGAGAAAACATTCTCTAAAATGCTCATGGTATCCAATGACAAATGAATCTTTTTGAAGAGAACAAGATCATCTTTTGTGAAGATTTTGAAAATCATCTTTTGTGAAGAAGGATCATCTCTTAGGATGCTCATGGTATCCAATGACAGATGAATTTTGACACAAGATCATCTTTTGCATCCAATGAGAAAAACATTCTTTGTGAAAAGAAAAATGCTCATGGTATGGTATCCAATGACAGATGAATTTTGATACAAGATCATTTTTTGTGAAGAGAAAAAAATTCTCTACAAACGCTCATGGTATCCAATGACAGATGAATTTTGACACAAGATCATCTTTTGTGAAGAGAAAAACATTCTCTAAGGATGCTCATGGTATCTAATGACAGATGAATTTTGACACAAGATCATCTTTTGTGAAGAAAAACATTTCTACAAGGATGCTCATGGTATCCAATGACAGATGAATTTTGACAAGATCATCTTTTGTGAAGAAAAAAACATTCTTAACAAAAGCATCCAATCATCTCATCTTTTGTGAAGAGAAAAACATTCTCTACAAATGCTCATGGTATCCAATGACAGATGAATTTTGACACAAGATCATCTTTTGTGAAGAGAAAACATTCTCTATGGATGCTCATGGTATCCAATGACAGATGAATTTTGATCATCTTTTGTGAAGAAAAAAGATCATCTTTTGTGGTATCCAAGAAAAAATCATTCAAATGCTCATGGTATCCAATGACAGGACACAAGATGAAAACATTCTCTACAAATGCTCATGGTATCCAATGACAGATGAATTTTGACACAAGATCATCTTTTGTGAAGAAAAACATTCTCTAAGGATGCTCATGGTATCCAATGACAGATGAATTTTGACACAAGATCATCTTTTGTGAAGAGAAAAACATTCTCAAATGCTCATGGTATCCAATGACAGATGAATTTTGAAAAACACAAGATCATCTTTGTGAAGAGAAAAAACATTCTCTACAAATGCTCATGGTATCCAATGACAGATGAATTTTGACACAAGATCATCTTTTGTGAAGAGAAAAACATTCTCTAAGGATGCTCATGGTATCCAATGACAGATGAATTTTGAAACAAGATCATCTCGTGAAGAGAAAAACATTCTCTAAGGATGCTCATGGTATCCAATGACAGATGAATTTGGAACAAGATCATCTTTAGTGAAGAGAAAAACATTCTCTATGGATTCTCATGGTATCCAATGACAGATGAATTTTGAAACAAGATCATCTTTGTGAAGAGAAAACATTCTCTAAGGATGCTCATGGTATCCAATGACAGATGAATTTTGAAACAAGATCATCTTTTGAAGAAGAAAAACATTCTCTATCCAAGGATGCTCATGGTATCCAATGACAGATGAATTTTGACACAAGATCATCTTTTGTGAAGAGAAAAACATTCTCATTCATGGTATCCAATGACAGATGAATTTTGAAACAAGATCATCTTTGTGAAGAGAAAACATTCTCTACAAATGGTATCCAATGACAGATGAATTTTGAAACAAGATCATCTTTTGTGAAGAGAAAACATTTCTCTAAGGATGCTCATGGTATCCAATGACAGATGAATTTTGAAACAAGATCATCTTTTGTGAAGAGAAAAACATTCTCTACAGGATGCTCATTCTCTGGTATCCAATGACAGATGAATTTTGACACAAGATCATCTTTTGTGAAGAAAAAAACATTCTCTAAAATGCTCATGGTATCCAATGACAGATGAATTTTGAAACAAGATCATCTTTTGTGAAGAGAAAACATTCTCTAAAATGCTCATGGTATCCAATGACAGATGAAGGTGAAGAAAAACATTCTCTACAAATGCTCATGGTATCCAATGACAGATGAATTTTGACACAAGATCATCTTTTGTGAAGAAAAACATTCTCTACAAATGCTCATGAAGAGTATCAATGTATCCAATGACAGATGAATTTTGAAACAAGATCATCTTTTGTGAAGAAAAACATTCTCTATAATGCTCATGGTGCATCTAATTGATAGATGAATTTGAAAAAAGATCATCTTTTGGTGAAAAGAAAACATTCTTTGGAAGGATGCACATGTATCCAATGACAGATGAATTTTGACACAAGATCATCTTAAGAGAAAACATTCCCTACAAATGCTCAGTGTAGTATCCAATGACAGATGAATTTTGATGCAAGATCATCTTTTGTGAAATGAAAAACATTCTTAAGGATGCTCATGTTTTAATGACAGATGAATTTTGAAACAAGATCATCTTTGTGAAGAAAAAACATTCTCTAACAAATGATCATGGTAACCAATGACAGATAATTTTTAACACAAGATCAGAGAAATTTCATCCAAATTTGAGAATTTTAAAAACATTCTCTAAGGATGTGCTCATGTAGTATCAATGAGAGATGAATGTTTAAACAAGATTCTTTCAAGAAGTAAAAAATATTCTCTATTTTGTTGACAGATGAATTTTAAAACAAATATTATCTAAGGATGCTCAAGGTATCCCAAGAAAGATGAATTTTGAAACAAGATCATCTTTTGTGAAGAGAAAAACATTCTCTACAAATGCTCATGGTATCCAATGACAGATGAATTTTGGTATCCAATGACAAGATCATCATCTTTGTGAAGAGAAAAACATTCTCTAAGGATGCTCATGGTATCCAATGACAGATGAATTTTGAAACAAGATCATTTTTGTTGAAGAAAAACATTCTCAAAGGATTGAACTCATGGTATCCAATGACAGATGAATTTTGACACAAGATCATCTTTTTGTGAAGAAAAACATTCTCTAAGGATGCTCATGGTATCCAATGACAGATGAATTTTTGACACAAGATCATCTTTGTGAAGAGAAAACATTCTCTGACAAATGCTCATGGTATCCAATGACAGATGAATTTTGACACAAGATCATTTTTTGTGAAGAGAAAACATTCTTAAGGATGCTCATGGTATCAATGACATGAATTTTGAACAAGATCATTTTTTGTGAAGAGAAAAACATTCTCTACAAATTCTCATGGTATCCAATGACAGATGAATTTTCAAGATCATCTTTGTGAAGAGAAAAACATTCTCTAAGGATGCTCATGGTATCCAATGACAGATGAATTTTGAAACAAGATCATCTTTTGTGAAGAGAAAACATTCTCTACAAATGCTCATGGTATCCAATGACAGAGAATTTTGACACAAGATCATCTTTTGTGAAGAGAAAAAAGCATTCTCTACAAATGCTCATGGTATCCAATGACAGATGAATTTTGACAAAGATCATTTTTTGTGAAGAGAAAAACATTCTCTAAATGCTCATGGTATCCAATGACAGATGAATTTTGAACAAGATCATCTTTTGTGAAGAGAAAAACATTCATTCTCTAAGGATGCTCATGGTATCCAATGACAGATGAATTTTGAAACAAGATCATCTTTGTGAAGAAAAACACTCAAGTTGATGCTCATGGTACCAATAAATAGATGAATTTTGAAACAAGACATCTTTTTGAGAAGAGAAAACATTCTAATGATGCTCGCAGAATCAATGACAGATGAAGTTTACTACAAGATCATCTTCTGTGAAGAGAAAACATTTCATGATGCTCATGGTATCCAATGACAGATGAATTTTGACACAAGATCATCTTTTGTGAAGAGAAAAACTTTCTCTAAGGATTCTCATGGTATCCAATGAGAGATGAATTTTGACACAAGATCATTCTTCATGAAAAGAAACATTTTAAGTGATGCCTCATGTAGTATCCAATGACATGAATTCTTGACACAAGATCATCTTTGTTAAGAGAAAACATCTTTTCTAAATGACATGAATTTTGACAAAGATCATCTTTTGTGAAGAGAAAAAATGCTCACAAATATCATGGTATCCAATGACAGATCAATTTTTTTGACAAAAAGAGTATCTTCTGAAGAGAAAAATATTCTCTACAAATGCTCATGGTATCCAATGACAGATGAATTTTTGAAACAAGATCATCTTTTGTGAAGAAAAACATTCTCTAAGGATTATGGCATCCAATGACAGATGAATTTTGAAACAAGACCATCTTTTGTGAAGAGAAAAACATTCTCTGAGGATGCCTATGTTATCCAATGACAAATGAATTTTGGTACACAAGATCATCTTTTGTGAAGAGAAAAACATTCCTTTAAAATGCTCATGGCATCCAATGACAGATGAATTTTAACAAGATCATCTTTTGTGAAGAGAAAAACATCGAAAATGCTCTGCAGTATCCAATGACAGATGAATTTGAAACAAGATCACTTTTTGAAGAAAAAAATATTCCAAGGATGCTCATGGCATCCAATGACAGATGAATTTTTGAAACAAGATCACTTTTTGTGAAGAGAAAACATCAATTTTTTGACATGAATTTTGACACAAGATCATCTTCTTGAAGAGAAAAACATTCTACAAATGCTCATGGTATCCAATGACAGATTAATTTGAACAAGATCATCTTGTGAAGAAAAAACATTCTAAGGATGCCATGGCATCCAATGACAGATGAATTTTGAAACAAGATCATCTTTTGTGAAGAGAAACATTCTGAAAATCATCTCCAATTTGTGAAGACACAAGATCTTTTGTGAAGAGGAAAACATTCTCTAAGGATGTCATCCAATGACAGATGAATTTTTGAAACAAGATAATCTTTTGTGAAGAGAAAACATTTCATAAATGCTCATGGTATCCAATGACAGATGAATTTTGGAAACAAGATCATTTTTAGAAAGAAAACATCCTCTAAGGATATTCATGGTATCCAATGACAGATGAATTCTTGACACATGATCATCTTTGTGAAGATAAAAACATTCTAAGGATGCTCATGGTATCCAATGACATGGAATTTTAAATAAGATCATCTTTTGTGAAGAGAAAATCACATTCTGAAGAGAAATTAAAATGCTCATGGTATCCAATGACAGATGAATTTTGAACGCAAGATCATCTTTTGTGAAAGAAAAACATTCTAAGGATGCCTATGGTATCCAATGACAGATGAATTGGAAACAAGATCATCTTTTGTGAAGAGAAAACACAATGATGCTCATGGTATCCAATGACAGATGAATTTTGACACAAGATCATCTTTTGTGAAAAGAAAACATTCTAACAATGTTTATATCCAATGACAGATGAATTGAAACAAGATCATCTTTTGTCAAGAAAAAAAAATATTCTTTTTATGATGCTCATGGAGATCCAATGAAAGATGAATTTTGAAACAAGATCATCTTTTGAAGAGAAAATCATCCTAAGGATGCTTATGGTATCCAATGACAGATGAATTTTAAACAAGATCATCTTTTGTAAAGAGAAAAATTCTCTACAAATGCTCATGGTATCCAGCGACAGATGAATTTGAGACAAGATCATCTTTGTGAAGAGAAAAACATTCTACATGCCTATAATCCAATGACAGATGAATTTGAAACAAGATCATCTTTTATGAAGAGAAAAAATTTTCTTAACAAATGCCCATATCCAAATGACAGATGAATTTTGAAACAAGATCATCTTTAGAAGAGAAAACATTCTTCAAATGCTCATGGTATCTAATGACACATGAATTTTGGACACAAGATCATCTTTTGTGAAGAGAAAACATTCTCATAAATGCTCATGGCATCCAATGACAAATGAATTTTGACAAAAGATCATCTTTTCTTGAAGAGAAACATTCTACTATGGATGCCTATGATATCCAATGCATCAGATGAATTTTGGATGATAAGATCATCTGAAGAGAAAACATTCTACAAATGCCCTTGTATCCAATGACAGATGAATTTGACAAGATCATCATTTTGTAAGAGAAAAACATTTCTAAGGATGCCCATGGTATCCAATGACAGATGAATTTTTTGACAAGATCATTTTTTGTGAAGAGAAAAACATCCTAAGGAAATTATCCAATGATTAATTTTGAAAGAAGATCATCTTGTGAAGAGAAGCACTTCCAAGGATGTCATGGTATCTAATGACAGATGAATCATCTTTTGAAACAAAATCATGCTTCCAAGAGACTTGAAAAAATCTTTTGTGGGGAAGAGAAACACTAAGAATGCTCCATGCTATCCAATGACAGATGAATTTTGACACAAAATCATTTTTGTGAAGAGAAAATCATTCTTAAGGATACTCATGGTATCCAATGACAGATGAATTTTGACACAAGATCATCAAGATCATCTTTCCAATGAAGAGAAAAACAAGATCATCTTATGTGAAATGCATTCTGAGGATGTCCCAATGACAGATGAATTTTTGAAACAAGATATCATTTTGTAAGAGAAAACATTCTTTGCTGATGCTCATGGCATCCAATGACAGATGAATTTGAAAAGATCATCTTTGTGAAGAGGAAAACTTTCTAAGGATGATCATGTATCCAATGACAGATGAATTTTACACAAGATCATCTTTGTGAAGAGAAAAATATTCTAAGGATGCTAATGGTATCCAAGACAGATGAATTTTTGAAACAAGATCATCTGAATAGAAAATATGATGCTCATGGTATCCAATGACAGATGAATTTTTAAATACCTATAGCATCTTTTCGTAAGAGAAAATTTAAGGACACAAGCTGCATCATCTTTTGTGAAAAGAAAACATTCTTCCAATGATGCTCATGCTATCCAATGACATGAATTTTGAAACAAGATCATCTTTGTTAAGAGAAATATTCTGATGTGCCAATGTCATCTTCCAATGACATGATGAATTTTGAATACAAAACAAGAAAAACATTCTACAAATCATTTCCAATGACAGAGAAATTTTTGGACAAAAGAGTATCTTCATGGTATCCAATGACAGATGAATTTTCACACAATAAGATAATCATATTCATCTTTTGTGAAGAGAAACATTCTCTAAGGATGCCTAATGTATCCAATGACAGATGAATTTTGAAACAAGACTACCTTTTTGTGAAGAGAAACATTCTCTAAAATGTCATGGTATCCAATTACAGATGAATTTTGAAACAAGATCATCTCAGAAGAAAAAACATTCTCACAAATGCTCATGGTATCCAATAAAAAGATGAATTTGACACAAGATCATCTTTGTGAAGAAAAAACACTTATAAATGCCTCATGGCATCCAATGACAGATGAATTTCAAAACAAGATCATCTTTTTGAAGAAAAAGAAAAAAATCCAATGACAGACTCTAGCAAGATCATCTTTGTGAAGAGAAACATGGAAAACATTCCTAAATGACATGGTATGAATTTTGATTAATAAAAGATCATCTTTGTGAAGAGAAAATATTCCTGTACAAATGCTCATGGTATCCAATGACAGACGAATTTTAAACAAGCTCATCCTTTGTGAAAAGAAACATTCTTACAAATGCTCAGTGGTATCCAATGACAGATGAATTTTGAAACAAGATCATCTTTGTGAACAGAAAAAACATTCTCTAAGCAAAATGACTATGGTATCTAATGACAAATGAAATTTGACACAAGATCAAATTTTGTGAAGAGAAAAACATTCTCTTATAAATGCTCACGGTATCCAATGACAGATGAATTTTGGACACACAAGATCAATTTTGTGAAGAGAAAACATTCTCTAAGGATGCTCTATGTTATCCACTGATAGGATGAATTTTGGAAAGATCATCTTTGTGGAAGAGAAAAATCATCCCTGACAGATGAATGATCATCTTTGTGAAGAGAAACATTACAAATCATCCAATGACAGATGAATTTTGACACAAGATCATCTTCTGAAGAGAAAAACATTTCAAGGATGCTCATGGTATCCAATGACAGATGAATTTTGACAAAAGATCATCTTCAGAGAAAAACATTGTACAAATGCTCATGGTATCTAATGACAGACGAATTTTGAAACAAGATCAACTTTGTGAAGAGAAAAATTGTCTGGCTAAATGCTCATGGTATCCAATGACAGATGAATTTTGAAACAAGATCATCTTTTGTGAAGAGAAAAACATTCTAAAATGCTCATGGTATCTAATGGCAATGAATTTGACACAAGATCATCTTTTGTGAAGAGAAAAACATTCTCTATAAATGCTCACGGTATCCAATGACAGATTAATTTTTTACACAAAGATCATCTTTTGTGAAGAGAAAGACATTCTAAGGATGCTCATGTTATCCACTGATAGATGAATTTTGAAAAAAGATCATCTTTTTTTAAGAGAAAAACATTCTCTAAGGATGGTCGTGGCATCCAATGACAGATGAATTTTGACACAAGATCATTTTTGTGAACAGAAAAACATTCTCTACAAATGCTCATGGTATCCAATGACAGATGAATTTTGAAACAAGATCATCTTTTGTGAAGAGAAATATTCTCTGCTAAATGCTCATGGTATCCAATGACAGATGAATTTTGACACAAGATCATCTTCTTGAAGAGAAAATATTCTGTACAAATGTCATGGTATCCAACAACAGACGAATTTTGAAACAAGATCATCCTTTGTGAAGAGAAAACATTCTCACAAATGCTCATGGTATCCAATGACAGATGAATTTTGAAACAAGATCATCTTTTGTGAAGAGAAAAACATTCTAAAATGCTCATATCCAATGACAGATGAATTTTGACACAAGATCATTTTGTGAAGAGAAAACATTCCTCACTAAATGCTCATGGTATCCACTGATAGATGAAATTTTTAAAAGATCATCTTTGTGAAGAGAAAAACCTCTAAGGATGCATGGTACCCAATGACAGATGAATTTTAGCCAAGATCATCTTGTGAAGAGAAACCTTCACACGTTGTTTGCCAGTATCCAATGGCAGATGAATTTTGAAACAAAAGATCATCTTTTGTGAAGAGAAACCCTTCTCTGGTTGAAGCACATGGTACCTAATGACAGAAGAATTTTTGAAACAAGATGATCTCTTTGTGAAGAGAAAACCATTCTCTACAAATGCTCATGGTATCCAATGACAGATGAATTTTGACACAAGATCATCTTTTGTGAAGAGAAAAAAATTCTCTAAGGATGCTCATGGTATCCAATGACAGATGAATTTTGAAACAAGATCATATCTTTGAAAGAAAAACATCATCTAAGGATATCAAGATGAATTTTGAAACAAATCATATTTTGTGAAGAAAAATTCTCTAAGGATGCTCATGGTATCCAATGACAGATGAATTTGACACAAGATCATCTTTTGTGAAGAGAAAAAATGATTCATGGTATCTACAGAATGCTCATGGTATCCAATGACATGGTATCCAATGACAGATGAACACAAGATCATCTTTTGTGAAGAGAAAAATTCTTTAAGGATGCTCATGGTATCCAATGACAGATGAATTTTGACACAAGATCATCTTTGTGAAGAGAAAAACATTCTCTAAGGATTTGGTATCAATGACAGATGAAGAACAAATCATCTTTTCTGAAGAGAAAAATTCTCTAAGGATGCTCATGGTATCCAATGACAGATGAATTTTGAAACAAGATCATCTTTTGTGAAGAGAAAAACATTTCTCTAAGGATGCTCAGTATCCAATGACAGATGAATTTTGAAACAAGATCATCTTTTGTGAAGAAAAACATTCTTATGATGCTCATGGTATCCAATGACAGATGAATTTTTGACACAAGATCATCTTTTGTGAAGAGAAAAAACACTAAAAGATCCAATGACAGATGAATTTTGAAACAAGATCATCTTTTGTGAAGAAAAAACATTCTCTAAGGATGCTCATGGTATCCAATGACAGATGAATTTTGAATTTTTGAAATGGAAAAAGATCTAGAGGATCTTTGTATCCAATGACAATGAAAACATTCTCTAATTGTCTATGCTCATGGTATCAATGACAGATGAATTTTGAAACAAGATCATCTTTTGTGAAGAGAAAACATTCTCTACAAATGCTCATGGTATCAAATGACAGATGAATTTTGATGAAAAACAAGATCATCTTTTGTGAAGAGAAAAACATTTTTTCTAAAAAATGCTCATGGTATCCAATGACAGATGAATTTTGACACAAGATCATCTTTTGTGAAGAGAAAACATTCTCTAAGGATGCTCATGGCATCCAATGACAGATGAATTTTGAAACAAGATCATCTTTGTGAACAGAAAAACATTCTCTAAGGATGCTCATGGTATCCAATGACAGATGAATTTTGACACAAGATCATCTTTGTGAAGAGAAAAACATTCTTTAGGATGCTCATGGTATCCAATGACAGATGAATTTTGACACAAGATCATCATTTTTACAAATTGAAGAGAAAAACATTCAGAAGAGAAAAACATTCTCTAAGGATGCTCATGGTATCCAATGACAGATGAATTTTGAAACAAGATCATCTTTTGTGAAGAGAAAAATTCTCTAAGGATGCTCATGGTATCCAATGACAGATAAATTTTTGACACAAGATCAAATTTTGTGAAGAGAAAACATCTCTAAGGATGCATGGTATCAATGACAGATGAATTTTGAAACAAGATCATCTTTTGAAGAAAAACATTCTCTAAGGATGCTCATGGTATCCAAGAAAAGATGAATTTTGACACAAGATCATCTTTTGTGAAGAGAAAATCATCCTCTAAGGATGCTCATGGTATCCAATGACAGATGAATTTTTAAACACGTTTATCTTTTGTGAAGAGAAAAAATTTCTCTAATGATTCTCAAGGTATCCAATGACAGATGAATTTTGACACAAGATCATCTTTTGTGAAAAGAAAAACATTCTTAAGGATGCTCATGGTATCCAATGACATGAATTTTGACACAAGATCATCTTTTGTGAAGAGAAAAAAATTGTCTACAAATGCTCATGGTATCCAATGACAGATGAATTTTGACACAAGATCATCTTTTGTGAAGAGAAAAACATTCTTCAGGATGCTCAAGGTATCCAATGACACATGAATTTTGACACAAGATCATCTTTTGTGAAGAAAAAAACATTCTCTAAAATGCTCAATGACATGAATTCCAATGACAGAAAAATTTTAGGAACTCAAAGATCATCTTTTTGAACAAGAGAAAAACATTCTCTACAAATGCTCATGGTATCCAATGACAGATGAATTTTGACACAAGATCATCTTTTGTGAAGAGAAAAACATTCTCTAAGGATGCTCATGGTATCCAATGACAGATGAATTTTGACACAAGATCATCTTTTGTGAAGAAAAAACATTCTCTACCAATGACAGATGAATTTTGAAACAAGATCATCTTTTGTGAAGAGAAAAACATTCTCTAAGGATGCTCATGGTATCCAATGACAGATGAATTTTGACACAAGATCATCTTTTGTGAAAAGAAAAACATTCTCTAAGGATGCTCATGGTATCCAATGACAGATGAATTTTGACACAAGATCATCTTTTGAAGAGAAAAACATTCTCTAAGGATGCTCATGGTATCCAATGACAGATGAATTTTGAAACAAGATCATCTTTTGTGAAGAGAAAAACATTCTCTACAAATGCTCATGGTATCCAATGACAGATGAATTTTTGACACAAGATCATCTTTTGAAAAGAAAAACATTCTCTAAGGATGCTCATGGTATCCAATGACAGATGAATTTTGACACAAGATCATCTTTTGTGAAGAGAAAAATTCTCTTGGTATCAATGACATGACACAAGATCATCAAATGAAAAATTCTCTACAAATGCTCATGGTATCAATGACAGATGAATTTTGAAACAAGATCAAGATCATCTTTGTGAAGAGAAAAACATTCTCTAAGGATGCTCTTGGTATCCAATGACAGATGAAGTTTTACACAAAATCATCTTTTGTGAAGAAAAACATTCTCTAAGGATGCTCATGGTATCCAATGACAGATGAATTTTGACACAAGATCATCTTTTCTGAGAGAAAAACATTCTCTACAAATGCTCAAGGTATCCAATGACAGATGACTTTTGACACAAGATCATCTTTTTGTGAAGAGAAAAACATTCTCGAAATGCTCATGGTATCCAATGATAGATGAATTTTGAAAAAGATCATCTTTGTGAAGAGAAACATTCTCTAAGGATGCTCATGGTATCAATGACAGATGAATTTTAACACAAGATCATCTTTTGTGAAGAAAAAACATTCTCTACAAATGCTCATGGTATCCAATGACAGATGAATTTTGACACAAGATCATCTTTTTGAAGAAGAAAAACATTCTCTAAGGATGCTCATGGTATCCAATGACAGATGAATTTTGAAACAAGATCATCTTTTGTGAAGAGAAAACATTCTCTACAGGATGCTCATGGTATCCAATGACAGATGATTTTGAACAAGATCATCTTTTGTGAAGAAAAACATTCTCTAAGGATGCTTTTTCCAATGAAGATGAATTTGAACAAGATCATCTTTTTTGAAGAAAAACATTCTACAAATGCTCATGGTATCCAATGACAGATGAATTTTGACACAAGATCATCTTTTGTGAAGAAAAAACATTCGTGAAAGAAAAAGGATGATAAATGCTCAAGTATCCAATGACAGATGAATTTTGACACAAGATCATCTTTTGTGAAGAGAAAAATTCTTTAAGGATGCTCATGGTATCCAATGAGAGATGAATGTTGACACAAGATCAATTTTGTTGAAGAGAAAAATATTCTCTAAGGATGCTCATGGTATCCAAGAAAAGATGAATTTTGACACAAGATCATCTTTTGTGAAGAGAAAATCATCCTCTAAGGATGCTCATGGTATCCAATGACAGATGAATTTTGACACAAGATCATCTTTTGTGAAGAAAACAGATTCTCATGGCATCCAATGACAGATAAATTTTGACACAAGATCATCTTTTGTGAAAAGAAAAACATTCTTATGGATGCTCATGGTATCCAATGACATGAATTTTGACACAAGATCATCTTTTGTGAAGAGAAAAACATTCTCTACAAATGCTCATGGTATCCAATGACAGATGAATTTTGACACAAGATCATCTTTTGTGAAGAGAAAAACATTCTCTAAGGATGCTCATGGTATCCAATGACAGATGAATTTTGACACAAGATCATCTTTTGTGAAGAAAAAACATTCTCTAAGGATGCTCAGTATCAATAACAATTACACAAGAATTTTGAAATCTCAAGATCATCTTTCAATGAAGATGAGAAAAACATGAAGACAAACATTCTCTACATGATGCTCATGGTATCCAATGACAGATGAATTTTGAACACAAGATCATCTTTTGTGAAGAGAAAAACATTCTTAAGGATGCTCATGGTATCAATGACAGATGAATTTTGAAACAAGATCATCTTTTGTGATGAAAAACATTCTCTAAGGATGCTCATGGTATCCAATGACAAGATTTTGAAACAAGATCATCTTTTGTGAAGAAAAACATTCTCTAAGGATGCTCATGGTATCAATGACAGATGAATTTTGACACAAGATCATCTTTTGTGAAGAGAAAAACATTCTCTACAGGATGCTCATGGTATCCAATGACAGATGAATTTTGACACAAGATCATCTTTTGTGAAGAAAAACATTACAAATGCTCAGGTATCCAATGACAGATGAATTTTGACACAAGATCATCTTTTGTGAAGAAAAACATTCTTAAGGATGCTCATGGTATCAATGACATATGAATTTTGAAAAAGATCATCTTTTGTGAAGAAAAATCATTTCTAGGATGCTCATGGTATCCAATGACAGATGAATTTTGACACAAGATCATCTTTTGTGAAGAGAAAAACATTCTCTAGGATGCTCATGGTATCCAATGACAGATGAATTTTGACACAAGATCATCTTTTGTGAAGAGAAAACATTTCTCTCAAGGATGCTCATGGTATCCAATGACAGATGAATTTTGAAACAAGATCATCTTTTGTGAAGAAAAACATTCTCTACAGGATGCTCATGGTATCAATGCCAAGATCATCTTTTGTGAAAGAAAATCATTCCTAAAATGTACAATGACAGATGAATTTTGAAACAAGATCATCTTTTGTGAAGAGAAAAAACATTCTCTAATGATGCTCATGGTATCCAATGACATGATGAATTTTGAAACAAGATCATCTTTTGTGAAGAAAAAACATTCTCTACAAATGCTCATGGTATCCAATGACAGATGAATTTTTAACACAAGATCATCTTTGTGTGAAAAAAACATTCTCTACTTAAATGCTCATGGTATCCAATGAGAGATGAATTTTGAACAAGATCATCGTTTTTATTGAGGATGCTCAGTATCCAAAAAGACATTGACACAAGATCATCTTTGTGAAGAAGAAAATCATTCTCTACAGGATGCTCATGGTATCAATGACAGATGAATTTTAAACAAGATCATCTTTTGTGAAGAGAAAAAAATTCTCTAAGGATGCTCATGGTATCCAATGACAGATGAATTTTGAAACAAGATCATCTTTTGTGAAAGAAAAACATTCTTAAGGATGCTCATGGTATCCAATGACAGATGAATTTTTGACACAAGATCATCTTTTGTGAAGAAAAACATTCTCTACAAATGCTCATGGTATCCAATGACAGATGAATTTTTAAACAAGATCATCTTTTGTGAAGAGAAAAACATTCTCTCAGGATGCTCATGGTATCCAATGACAGATGAATTTGACACAAGATCATCTTTTGTATGAGGTAAAAACATTCTCTAAGGTTGCTCATGGTATCAATGACAAGAGAAAACATCATCAAGGTATCTTGAAGGACACAAATCATTCTCTATGAGATAAACATTCTCTACAAGGTTGCTCATGGTCCAAGAAAAGATGAATTTTGACACAAGATCATCTTTTGTGAAGAGAAAAATTTCTTATGGATGCTCATGTATCCAACGACAGATAAATTTTGACACAAGATCATCTTTTGTGAAGAAAAAACATTCTCTAAGGATGCTCATGGTATCAATGACAGATGAATTTGATACAAGATCATCTTTTGTGAAGAGAGAAAACATTCTCTAAGGATCAAAAAATGGTATCCAATGACAGATGAATTTTGACACAAGATCATTTTGTGAAGAGAAAACATTCTCTAGGATACTCATGGTATCCAATGACAGATGAATTTTGACACAAGATCATCTTTTGTAAAGAGAAAAACATTCTCTAAGGATGCTCATGGTATCCAATGACAGATGAATTTTGACACAAAATCATCTTTGTGAAGAGAAAAACATTCTCTAAGGATGCTCATGGTATCCAATAACAGATGAATTTTGACACAAGATCATCTTTTGTGAAGAGAAGAATTCTCTAACAAATACTCATGGTATCAATGACAGATGAATTTTGACACAAGATCATCTTTTGAATGAAAAAAACATTCTCTAAAATGCTCATGGTATCCAATGACAGATGAATTTTGACACAAGATCATCTTTGTGAAGAGAAAACATTCTTAAGGATGCTCAATGGTATCCAATGACAGATGGGTTTCAAAACAAGATCATCTTTTGTGAAGAGAAAAACATTCTCTAAGGATGCCTCATGGTATCCAATGACAGATGAATTTTGACACAAGATCATATTTGTGAGAGAAAAAATTCTTAAGGATGCTAAAGGTATCTGATGACAGATGAAAAAAGATCATCTTCTGTAAGAAAAATAGTCTCTAAAGGACACTCATAGTATCCAATGACAGATTTTGACACAAGAATCTTTTGAAGACAAGATTCTTAAGGATCTTTATCAATGACAAGATTTTGAACAAATCATTTTGTAAGAAGAAAAAAATGCTCATGGTATCCAATGACAGATGAATTTTGAAACAAGATCATATTTTGTGAAGAGAAAACATTCTCTAAGGATGCTCATGGTCATCCAATGACAGATGAATTTTGAAACAAGATCATCTTTTGTGAAGAGAAAACATTCTCTAAGGATGCTCATGGTATCCAATGACAGATGAATTTTGAAACAAGATCATCTTTTGTGAAGAGAAAACATTCTCTAAGGATGCTCATGGTATCCAATGACAGATGAATTTTGACACAAGATCATCTTTTGTGAAGAAAAACATTCTCTAAATGCTCATGGTATCCAATGAAGATGAATTTTTGAAACAGATCATCTTTTGTGAAGATAAAAATCATTCTCTAAGGATGCTCATGGTATCCAATGACAGATGAATTTTGAAACAAGATCATCTTTTTGTGAAGAGAAAAACATTCTCTACAAATGCTCATGGTATCCAATGACAGATGAATTTTGAAACAAGATATTCTTTTGTGAAGAGAAAAACATTCTTTAAGGATGCTCATGGTATCCAATGACAGATGAATTTTGACACAAGTTCATCTTTTGTGAAGAGCAAAACATTCTCTAAGGATGCTCATGGTATCCAATGACAGATGAATTTTGACACAAGATCATCTTTTTTGTGTATCCAAAGAGAAACATTCTCAATTTTCTAAGGAAAAATATTCTCAGGATGCTCATGGTATCCAAAACAGATGAATTTTAACACAAGATCATCTTTTGGAAATGCTCTCTAAGGATGCTCATGGTATCCAATGACAGATGAATTTTTTAACACAAGATTATCTTTTGTGAAGAGAAAAATATTCTCAATGACAAGGATGCAAGATCATTTTGGTATTCTTAAGGATGCTCAAAATGAATTTTGACACAAGATCATCTTTTGTGAAGAAAAAAATTTCTGAATGCTCATGGTATCCAATGACAGATGAATTTTAAACAAGATCATCTTTTAAGAAGAAAAACATTCTCTAAGGATTCTCATGGTATCCAATGACAGATGAATTTTGAAACAAGATCATCTTTTGTGAAGACAAAGAAAACATTCTTAAGGATGCTCATGGTATCCAATGACAGATGAATTTTGACAACAAGATCATCTTTTTGAAGAGAAAAAACATTCTCTACAAATGCTCATGGTATCCAATGACAGATGAATTTTGACACAAGATCATCTTTTGTGAAGAGAAAAACATTCTCTACAGGATGCTCATGGTATCCAATGACAGATGAATTTTGAAACAAGATCATCTTTTGTGAAGAGAAAAAATTCTCTAAGGATGCTCATGGTATCCAATGACAGATGAATTTTGACACAAGATCATTTTTTGTGAAGAGACAAAAAACATTCTCACTCATGGTATCAATGACAAAATGAATTTTTGAAACAAGATCATCTTTTGTGAAGAGAAAACATTCTCTAAAGGATGCTCATGGTATCCAATGACAGATGAATTTTGACACAAGATCATCTTTTGTGAAGAGAAAAACATTCTCTAAGGATGCTCATGGCTATCCAATGACAGATGAATTTTGACAAAGATCATCTTTGTGAAGAAAAACATTCTCTACAAACAAGAATTTTCCACAAGATATTCTTTTGTGATGAAAACATTCTTACAAATGGTCATGATCCAATTTTGAACAAGATCAGAGAAAAACATTCTCTAAGGATGCTCATGGTATCCAATGACAGATGAATTTTAACACAAGATCATCTTTTTGTGAAAAACAGAAAACATTCTCATGAGTATCCAATGACAGATGAATTTTCAAGATCAATGACAGATGAATTGGTATTGATGAATTTTGAAACAAGATCATCTTTTGTGAAGAGAAAAAAATTCTCTAAGGATGCTCATGGTATCCAATGACAGATGAATTTTGAAACAAGATCATCTTTGTGAAGAAAAAAACATTCTCTAAGGATGCTCATGGTATCCAATGACAGATGAATTTTGAAACAAGATCATTTTGAATTTTGAACAAGAGAAAAAAAACATTCTCTAAAAATGCTCATGGTATCCAATGACAGATGAATTTTGAAACAAGATCATCTTTTGTGAAGAGAAAACATTCTCTACAAGGATCATGGTATCCAATGACAGATGAAAAACAAGATCATCTTTTGTGAAGAAAAAACATTCTCTACAAATGCTCAATTTGAAACAAGATCATCCAATGACAGATGAATTTGGAAACAAGATCATCTTTTGTGAAGAGAATCTTTGTGAAGAAACATTCTCTACAAATGCTCATGGTATCCAATGACAGATGAATTTTGACACAAGATCATCTTTGTGAAGAGAAAAACATTCTTAGGATGCTCATGGTATCCAATGACAGATGAATTTTAAACAAGATCATCTTTCTTGAAGAGAAAACATTCTCAATGGTATCCAATGACAGATGAATTTTGAAACAAGATCATCTTTTGTGAAGAGAAAAAAAAATGCTCATGGTATCAATGACAGATGACTTACAAGATCATATTTTGTGAAACAGAAAAATATTCTCTAAATGCTCATGAGTATGGTATCAAACAAGATCATCAGAAAAAAACATGAATTTCATTTTATCAATGAAGATCAATTTTGACACATGAAGAGAAAAACATTCTCTAAGGATGCTCATGGTATCAACTGACAGATGAATTTGACACAAGATCATCTTTTGTGAAGAGAAAAACATTCTCTAAGGATGCTCATGGTATCCAATGACAGATGAATTTTGACACAAGATCATCTTTTGTGAAGAAAAACATTCTCTAAGGATGCTCATGGTATCCAATGACAGATGAATTTTGAAACAAGATCATCTTTTTGTGAAGAGAAAAACATTCTCTAAAATGCTCATGGTATCCAATGACAGATGAATTTTGAAACAAGATCATCTTTTGTGAAGAGAAAACTTCTCTAGGATGCTCATGGTATCCAATGACAGATGAATTTTTGACACAAGATCATCTTTTGTGAAGAGAAAACATTTCTCTAAGGATGCTCATGGTATCCAATGACAGATGAATTTTGAAACAAGATCATCTTTTTGAAGAGAAAAACATTCTCTATAAATGCTCATGGTATCAATGACAGATGAATTTTGACACAAGTCCATCTTTTGTGAAGAAAAACATTCTAAGGATGCTCATGGTATCCAATGAGCCAGATGAATTTTGACACAAGATCATCTTTTTGTGAAGAAAAAACATTCTCTACAAATGGTATCCAATGACAGATGAATTTTGAAACAAGATCATCTTTTGTGAAGAGAAAAACATTCTCTACAAATGCTCATGGTATCCAATGACAGATGATGAATTTTGAACAAGATCATCTTTTGTGAAGAGAAAACATTCTCTACATGATGCTCATGGTATCCAATGACAGATGAATTTGAAACAAGATCATCTTTTGTGAAGAGAAAATCATTCTCTAAAAATGCCATGGTATCCAATGACAGATGAATTTGAAACAAGATCATCTTTTGTGAAGAGAAAAACATTCTCTAAGGATGCTCATGGTATCCAATGACAGATGAATTTTGACACAAGATCATCTTTTGAAGAGAAAACACATGCTCATGGTATCCAATGACAGATGAATTTTGAAACAAGATCATCTTTGTGAAGAGAAAAATTCTTGAAAGAAGATCAATGACAGATGAATTTTTGAAACAAGATCATCTTTTGTGAAAAGAAACATGCTACAAATGCTCATGGTATCAATGACAGATGAATTTTGAAACAAGATCATTTTTTGTGAAGAAAAACATTCTCCAGGATGATCATGGTATCCAATGACAGATGAATTTTGACAAGATCATCTTTGTGAAGAAAAAACATTCTGGTACCAAAATTTCATGAAATACATCCCAATGACAGATGTATCAATGACAGAAAACAAGATCATCTTTGTGAAGAAAAAAATTCTCTAAGGATGCTCATGGTATCCAATGACAGATGAATTTTGAAACAAGATCATCTTTTTAGAAGAGAAAAATTCTCTAAGGATTCTCCATCCAAGATGATCAAGATCATCATGGACATTCTCTAAGGATCATTTTCCAATGACAGATGAATTTTGACACAAGATCATCTTTTGTGTGAAGGAAAAACATTCTCTACAAAATTTTGAAACAAGATCATCTTTGAAAAAAACATTCTCTAAGGAGAAAAACATTCTCTGAAGAAACAAATTCATGGTATCAATGACAGATGAATTTTTGACACAAGATCATCTTTTGTGAAGAGAAAAAATTCTTAAGGATGCTCATGGTACCCAATGACAGATGAATTTTGAAACAAGATCATTTTTGTAAAGAAAAAACATTCTCTACAAATGCTCATGGTATCCAATGACAGATGAATTTTAACAAGATCATCTTTTGTGAAGAAAAACATTCTCTAAGGATGCTCATGGTATCCAATGACAGATGAATGTTGAAACAAGATCATCTTTGAAGAGAAAAATATTCTCTAAGGATGCCATGGTATCCAAGAAAGATGAATTTTGACAAAGATCATCTTTTGTGAAAGAAAATCATTCTCTAAGGATGCTCATGGTATCCAATGACAGATGAAATCTGAAACAAGATCATCTTTTGTGAACAGAAAAACATTCTCTACAAATGCTCATGGTATCCAATGACAGTTGATTTTTGACACAAGATCATCTTTTGTGGAGAGAAAAACATTCTCTAAGGATGCTCATGGTATCCAATGACATGAATTTTGACACAAAGATCATCTTTGTGAAGAAAAAATTTTGCTCATGGTATCCAATGACAGATAATTTTGACAGATCATCTTTTGTGAAGAGAAAAACATTCTCTAAGGATGCTCATGGTATCCAATGACACTGAATTTTTGACACAAGATCATCTTTTGTGAAGAAAAACATTCTACTAAGGTTAATCATTCTGGGGGTATCCAATAACAATTTGACAAGATCATCTTTTTGTGAAGAAGAAAATATTCTCTAGGATTCTCATGGTATCCAATGACAGATGAATTTGACACAAGATCATCTTTTGTGAAGAGAAACATTCTCAAAATGCTCATGGTATCCAATGACATGATGAATTTTTGACACAAGATCATCTTTTGTGAAGAGAAAAACATTCTCTACAAATGCTCATGGTATCCAATGACAGATGAATTTTTGACAAAAGATCATCTTTTGTGAAGAAAAACATTCTTATCTCTACCCAATAAGGATCTCATGGTATCAATGACAGATGAATTTTGACAACAGATCATCTTTTGTGAAGAGAAAAACATTCTCTAAGGATGCTCATGGTATCCAATGACAGATGAATTTTGAAACAAGATCATCTTTTTGTGAAGAAAAAAATATTCTCTAAGGATGCTCATGGTATCCAATGACAGATGAATTTTGAAACAAGATCATCTTTTGTGAAGAGAAAAACATTCTCTAAAATGCTCATGGTATCAATGACAGATGAATTTTGAAACAAGATCATCTTTGTGAAGAGAAAAACATTCTCTACAAATGCTCATGGTATCCAATGACAGATGAATTTTGACACAAGATCATCTTTTGTGAAGAGAAAAACATTCTTAAGGATGGTCATTTTGCTATCCAATGAGATGAATTTTTGACAGACAAGATCATCTTTTGTGAAAGAAAAACATTCTCTACAAATGCTCATGGTATCCAATGACAGATGAATTTTGACACAAGATCATCTTTTGTGAACAAAATCATCTCTTTGTGAAGATATCTTTTGTGAAGAGAAAAAAATTCTCTATGGCACTCATGGTAACAGACAGATGAATTGTGAAAAAGATCATCTTTTGTGAAGAGAAAAACATTCTCTGGTATCAAATGACAGATGATTTTGAAACAAGATCATCTTTTGTGAAAGAAAAAGATTCTCTACAAATGCTCATGGTATCCAATGAAGATGAATTTTGAACAAGATCATCTTTGTGAAGAGAAAAACATTCTCTACAAATGCTCATGGTATCCAATGACAGATGAATTTTAAACAAGCTCATAAATTTTGTATCCACTGATAGAAGAGAAAAATCATCTTTTCTCTACAAATGCTCATGGTATCCAATGACAGATGAATTTTAACACAAGATCATCTTTGTGAAGATAAAACATTCTCTACAAATGCTCAAGTATCCAATGACAAATGAATTTGAAACAAGATCATCTTTTTGCATTCTCTGAACAGAAAAAACATTCTCTAAGAAAAATATTCTGTACAAATACTCATGGTATCCAATGACAGATGAATTTTTGAAACAAGATCATCTTTTGTGAAGAGAAAAACATTCTCTACAAATGCTCACGGTATCCAATGACAGATGAATTTTGAAACAAGATCATCTTTTGTGAAGAGAAAACATTCTCTGTATCTAAGGCAAATGAATTTTGAAACATGGTATCCAGAAAAACATTCTCTGATACTCATGGGATGAATTTTGAAAAACAAGATCATCTTTTGTGAAGAGAAAACATTCTCTAAGGATGGTCGTGGTATCCAATGACAGATGAATTTTGAAACAAGATCATCTTTTGTGAAGAAAAACATTCTCTACAAATGCTCATGGTATCCAATGACAGATGAATTTTGACACAAGATCATCTTTTATGAAAGAAAAAACATTCTCTACAAATGCTCACACGGTATCAGGTCAGGTGAATTTTGGAACAAGATCATCTTTTGTGATGAAAAACTTACTCTGAGGATGCTGGCATGGTATCCAATGACAGATGAATTTTGAAACAAGATCATCTTTGTGAAGAGAAAAACATTCTCTAAGGATGCTCATGACATCCAATGACAGATGATTTTTGACACAAGATCATCTTTGTGAAAAAAACCTTCTCTAAAGTGATGGTATCCAATGACAGATGATTTTCCAATGGTCATGCAGAAAAACATTCTCTGCAAATGCACAATGACAGATGAATTTTAGGGACAAGATCATCTTTTAAGAGAAAACATTCTCTTATGATGCTCATGGTATCCAACGACAGATGAATTTTAACACAAGATCATCTTTTGTGAAGAGAAAAACATTCTCTACAAATATTCATGGTATCCAATGACAGAGATCATCATTTTTTTGATGAGAAAAAAAGGAGTATCTGGTATCCAATGAAGAGAAAAAATCATCTTTCGTGAAGAAAAACCATTCTCTACAAATGCTCATGGTATCCAATGACAGATGAATTTTGAAACAAGATCATCTTTTGTGAAGAAAAAAATATTCTCTAAGGATGCTCATGGTATCCAATGACAGATGAATTTTGACACAAGATCATCTTTTGTGAAGAGAAAAACATCTCTAAAGGATGCTCTAATGATGGTATCCAATGACAGATGAATTTTGACACAAGATCATCTTTTGTGAAGAGAAAAACATTCTCTACAAATGCTCATACATCCAATGACAGATGAATTTTGACACAAGATCATCTTTTGTGAAGAGAAAACATTCTCTAACTAATGACAAGATCATCATATTATCCAATGACAGATGAATTTTGACACAAGATCATCTTTTGTGAAAGAGAAAAACATTCTCTAGGATGCTATGGTATCCAATGACAGATGAATTTTTGACACAAGATCATCTTTTCTGAAGAGAAAAACATTCTCTACAAATGCTCATGGTATCAATGACAGATGAATTTTGACACAGATCATCTTTTGTGAAGAGAAAAACATTCTCTACAATGCTCATGGTATCCAATGACAGATGAATTTTGACACAAGATCATCTTTTGTGAGAGAAAAACATTCTCTAAGGATGCTCATGGTATCCAATGACAGATGAATTTTGACACAAGATCATCTTTTGTGAAGAGAAAAACATTCTAAGGATGCTCATGGTATCCAATGACAGATGAATTTTGACACAAGATCATCTTTTGTGAAGAGAAAAACATTCTCTAAGGATGCTCATGGTATCCAATGACAGATGAATTTTGAAACAAGATCATCTTTTGTGAAGAGAAAACATTCTATAAGGATGCTCATGGTATCCAATGACAGATGAATTTTGGAACAAGATCATCTTTTGTGAAGAGAAAACATTCTTAAGGATGCTCATGGTATCCAATGACAGATCCATTTTGACACAAGATCTTTTGTGAAGAAAAACATTCTTGATGCTCACATGGTATCAATGACAGATGAATTTTGACACAAGATCAAAAACCTTCATTCTAAGGATGCTCATGGTATCCAATGACAGATGAATTTTGAAACAAGATCATCTTTGTGAAGAAAAACATTCTCTAATGATGCTCATGGTATCCAATGACAGATGAATTTTGACACAAGATCATCTTTTGTGAAAAAAAATCTCATGCTCACAATGACAATGAATTTTGACACAAGATCATCTTTTGTGAAGAGAAAATGAAAAAATTCAAGGATGCTCATGGTATCCAATGACAGATGAATTTTGAAACAAGATCATCTTTTGTGAAGAGAAAAACATTCTCTACAGGATGCTCATGGTATCCAATGACAGATGAATTTTGACACAAGATCATCTTTTGTGAAGAGAAAACATTCTCTAAAATGCTCATGGTATCCAATGACAGATGAATTTTGACACAAGATCATCTTTTGTGAAGAGAAAAACATTCTTAAGGATGCTCATGGTATCCAATGACAGATGAATTTTTGAAACAAGATCATCTTTTTGTGAAGAAAAAAAAACATTCTCTAAGGATGCTCATGGTATCCAATGACAGATGAATTTTAACACAAGATCATCTTTTTGAAAAGAAAAACATTCTCTAATGATGCTCATGGTATCCAATGACAGATGAATTTTGACACAATCTTTTTTTAAAGAAATCATCTTTTTGTGAAAAAATTCTCCAGGATGCTCATGGTATCCAATGACAGATGAATTTTGATCATCAAGATCTCTAAGGATGCTCATTTTATCCAATGAAGATGAAAAATCTTTTGTGAAGAAAAACATTCTCTACAAATGCTCATGGTATCCAATGACAGATGAATTTTGACACAAGATCATCTTTTGTGAAGAAAAACACATTCTTAGGATGCTCATGGTATCCAATGAAAGATGAATTTTGACACAAGATCATCTTTTATGAAGAGAAAACATTCTCTAAGGATGCTCATGGTATCCAATGACAAATGAATTTTTGACACAAGATCATCTTTTGTGAAGAGAAAACATTCTCTAAGGATGCTCATGGTATCCAATGACAGATGATTTTTGACAAAGATCATCTTTTGAAGAGAAAAAACATTCATATGATATCCAGACAGATGAATTTTGACACAGATCATCTTTTGTGAAGAGAAAAACATTCTCTTACAAATGCTCATGGTATCCAATGACAGATGAATTTCACACAAGATCATCTTTTGAAAGAGAAAACATTCTCTAAAATGCTCATGGTATCCAATGACAGATGAATTTGACACAAGATCATTTTTGTGAAGAAAAACATTCTCTAAGGATGCTCATGGTATCCAATGACAGATGAATTTTGACACAAGATCATCTTTTGAAGAGAAAAATTCTCTCTAAAGGATGCTCATGGTATCTAATGACAGATGAATTTTGAAACAAAATCATCTTTTCTGAAGAGAAAAACAGACACTAAGGATGCTCATGGTATCCAAGACAGATGAATTTTTACACAAAATCATATTTGTGAAGAGAAAAATTCTCTAAGGATACTCATGGTATCCAATGACAGATGAATTTTGACACAAGATCATCTTTTGTGAAGAGAAAAAATTCTCTAATGATGCTCATGGTATCCAATGACAGATGAATTTTTGACACAAGATCATCTTTTGTGAAGAAAAAACATTCTTTAAGGATGCTCATGGTATCCAATGACAGATGAATTTTGAAACAAATCATATTTCTGAAGAGAAAATTTCTAAGGATGAATCCAAGACAGATGAATTTTTACACAAAATCATATTTGTGAAGAGAAAAATTCTCTAAGGATACTCATGGTATCCAATGACAGATGAATTTTGACACAAGATCATCTTTTGTGAAGAGAAAAATTCTGTAAAATTCATGGTATCCAATGACAGATGAATTTTGACACAAGATCATGGTATCCAATGACAATGAGATGAATTTTGAAACAAGATATTCTTTTGTGAAGAGAAAACATTCTCTAAGGATGCTCATGGTATCCAATGACAGATGAATTTTGACACAAGATCATCTTTTATAAAGAAAAAACATTCTCTAAGGATGCTCATGGTATCCAATGACAGATGAATTTTGAAACAAGATCATCTTTTGTGAAGAGAAAAACATTCTCTAAGGATGCTCATGGTATCCAATGACAGATGAATTTTGAAACAAGATCATCTTTTGTGAAGAAAAAACATTCTCTATGATGCTCATGGTATCCAATGACAGATGAATTTTGAACAAGATCATCTTTGTGAAGAAAAACATTCTCTAAGGATGCTCATGGTATCAATGACAGATGAATTTGAAACAAGATCATCTTTTGTGAAAAGAAAACATTCTCTCAGGATGCTCATTAGTATCCAATGACAGATGAATTTTGAAACAAGATCATCTTTTGTGAAGAGAAAAACATTCTCTACAAATGCTCATGGTATCCAATGACAGATGAATTTGAAACAAGATCATCTTTTGTGAAGAGAAAAACATTTCTAAAGGATGCTCATGGTATCCAATGACAGATGAATTTTGAAACAAGATCATCTTTTGTGAAAGAAAAACATTCTCTAAGGATGCTCATGGTATCCAATGACAGATGAATTTTGAAACAAGATCATCTTTGTGAAGAAAAACATTCTACAAATGCTCATGGTATCCAATGACAGATGAATTTTGAAACAAGATCATCTTTTTGTGAAGAAAAAACATTCTCTAAGGATGCTCATGGTATCCAATGACAGATGAATTTTGAAACAAGATCATCTTTTGTGAAAAGAAAACATTCTCTAAGGATGAATTTCATGGTATCCAATGACATGAATTTTGACACAAGATCAAGATCATCTTTGTGAAGAGAAAACATTCTTTAAATGCTCATGGTATCCAATGACAGATGAATTTTGACACAAGATCATCTTTGTGAAAAGAAAAACATTCTCTAAGGATGCTCATGGTATCCAATGACAGATGAATTTTAAAACAAGATCATCTTTGAAGAAAAAACATTCTCTAAGGATGCTCATGGTATCCAATGACATGAATTTTGACACAAGATCATCTTTTGAAGAAAAAAAACATTCTCTAAGGATGCTCATGGTATCCAATGACAGATGAATTTTGACACAAGATCATCTTTTGTGAAAAAATCATTCTCTAAAATGCTCATGGTATCCCAGATGAATTTTAAACACAAGATCATCTTTTGTGAAGGATTCTCATGATATCTCATGGTATCAAAAGATGAATTTTGACACAAGATCATCTTTTGTGAAGAAAAACATTCTCTAAGGATGCTCATGGTATCCAATGACAGATGAATTTTGACACAAGATCATCTTTTGTGAAGAGAAAAACATTCTCTAATGATGCTCATGGTATCCAATGACAGATGAATTTTGAAACAAGATCATCTTTTGTGAAGAAAAACATCTAAGGATGCTCATGGTACACAATGAGATCATCTTTTGTGAAGAGAAAACATCTCTAAGGATGCTCATGGTATCCAATGACAGATGAATTTTGACAAGATAATCTTTTCTCAAAGAGAAAACAATGACTCTACAAATGTAGAGAAATGGTATCCAATTTGACACAAGATCATCTTTTGTGAAGAGAAAACATTCTTAGGATGCTCATGGTATCAATGACAGATGAATTTTGAAAAAGATCATCTTTATGAAGAGAAAACATTCTCTAAGGATGCTCATGGTATCCAATGACAAATGAATTTTGACAAAGATCATCTTTGTAGAAGAAAAACATTCTCTACAAATGCTCATGGTATCCAATGACAGATGAATTTTGACACAAGATCATCTTTTGTGAAGAGAAAACATTCTCTAAGGATGCATGGTATCCAATGACAGATGAATTTTGAACACAAGATCATCTTTTGTGAAGAAAAAACATTCTCTAAGGATGCTCATGGTATCCAATGACAGATGAATTTTGATACAAGATCATTTTGTGAAGAGAAAACATTCTCTAGGATGCTCATGGTATCCAATGACAGATGAATTTTGACAAGATCATCTTTGTGAAGAAAAAACATTCTCTACAAATGCTCATGGTATTTAATGACAGATGAATTTGACAGATGAATTTTGACACAAGATCATCTTTTGTGAAGAGAAAAAAAATCATCTTTGTGAAGAGAAAAATCTCTAAGGATACTCATGGTATCCAATGACAGATGAATTTTAACACAAGATCATCTTTTGTGAAGAGAAAAACATTCTCTACAAATGCTCATGGTATCCAATGACAGATGAATTTTGACACAAGATCATCTTTTGTGAAGAGAAAAACATTCTCTAGGATGCTCCAATGACAGATGAATGGTATCCAATGACAGATGAATTTTTGAAACAAAGATCATCTTTTGTGAAGAGAAAACATTCTCTAAGGATGATCATGGTATCCAATGACAGATGAATTTTGACACAAGATCATATTTGTGAAGAGAAAAAATTCTCTGGATGCTCATGGTATCCAATGACAGATGAATTTTGACACAAGATCATCTTTTTGAAGAGAAAAACATCTCTAAGGATGCTCATGGTATCCAATGACAGATGAATTTTGAAACAAGATCATCTTTGTGAAGAGAAAAACATTCTCTAAGGATGCTCATGGTATCCAATGACAGATGAATTTTAACACAAGATCATCTTTTGTGAAGAGAAAACATTCTTTAAGGATGCTCATGGTATCCAATGACAGATGAATTTTGACACAAGATCATCTTTTGTGAAGAGAAAACATTCTCTACAAATACTCATGGTCCAATCCAATGACAGATGAATTTTGAAACAAGATCATCTTTTGTGAAGAGAAAAACATTCTCTACAAATGCTCATGGTATCCAATGACAGATGAATTTTGAAACAAGATCATCTTTTGTGAAGAGAAAACATTTTCTGAGGATGCTCATGGTACCCAATGACAGATGAATTTTGAAACAAGATCATTTTTTGTGAAGAGAAAAACATTCTCTAAGGATGTTCATGGTATCCAATGACAGAGGAATTTTAACAAAAGATCATCTTTTGTGAAGAGGAAAAAATTCTCTAAGGATGCTCATGGTATCCAATGACAGATGAATTTTGACACAAGATCATCTTTTGTGAAGAGAAAAATATTCTCTAAGGATGCTCATGGTATCCAATGACAGATGAATTTTGAAACAAGATCATCTTTTGTGAAGAAAAACATTCTCTAAGGATGCTCATGGTATCCAATGACAGATGAATTTTGAACAAGATCATCTTTGTGAAGAGAAAACATCTCTCTAAGGATGCTCATGGTATCCAATGACAGATGAATTTTAACACAAGATCATTTTGTGAAAGAGAAAAACATTCTCTAAGGATGCTCATGGTATCCAATGACAGATGAATTTGACACAAGATCATCTTTTGTGAAGAGAAAAACATTCTCTAAGGATGCTCATGGTATCCAATGACAGATGAATTTTTGACACAAGATCATCTTTTGTGAAGAGAAAAACATTCTCTACAAATGCTCATGGTATCCAATGACAGATGAATTTTGACACAAGATCATCTTTTTGAAGAAGAAAAAATTTTAAGGATTCTCATGGTATCCAAACACAAGATCATCTTTTGTGAAGAGAAAAATTCTATTCTTACAAACATGGTATCCAATGACAGATGAATTTTGACACAAGATCATCTTTTGTGAAAAGAAAACATTCTCTAAGGATGCTCATGTATCCAATGACAGATGAATTTTGACACAAGATCATCTTTGTGAAGAAAAACATTTTTGATGCTCATTTATCCAATGACAGATGAATTTTGACAAAAGATCATCTTTTGTGAAGAGAAAACATTCTCTACAAATGCTCATGGTATCCAATGACAGATGAATTTTGACACAAGATCATCTTTGTGAAGAGAAAAACATTCTCTAAGGATGCTCATGGTATCCAATGACATGAATTTTGACACAAGATCATCTTTTTGTGAAGAAAAAATCATTCTCTAAGGAATGTATCCAATGACAGATGAATTTTGACACAAGATCATCTTTTGTGAAGAGAAAACATTCTCTACAAATGCTCATGGTATCCAATGACAGATGAATTTTGACACAAGATCATCTTTTGTGAAGAGAAAACATTCTCTAAGGATGCTCATGGTATCAATGACAGATGAATTTTGACACAAGATCATCTTCCAAGAGAAAAAACATTCTCTAAGGGATGCTCATGGTATCCAATGACAGATGAATTTTGACACAAGATCATCTTTTGTGAAAGAAAAACATTCTACAAATGCTCATGGTATCCAATGACAGATGAATTTTGACACAAGATCATCTTTTGTGAAGAGAAACATTCTCTAAGGATGTATCAATGACAGATGAATTTTGACACAAGATCATCCAATGGATACAGATGAATTTTGAAACAAGATCATCTTTTGTGAAGAGAAAAACATTCTCTAATGATGCTCATGGTATCCAATGACAGATGAAGTTTGACACAAGATCATCTTCTGTGAAGAGAAAACATTCTCTTATGATGCTGATGGTATCCAATGACAGATGAATTTTGACACAAGTCATATTTGTGAAGAGAAAAATTCTCTAAGGATGCTCATGGTATCCAATGACAGATGAATTTTGAAACAAGATCATCTTTTGTGAAGAGAAAAACATTCTCTAAGGATGCTCATGGTATCCAATGACAGATGAATTTTGAAACAAGATCATCTTTTGTGAAGAGAAAAACATTCTCTACAAATGCTCATGGTATCCAATGACAGATGAATTTTGACACAAGATCATCTTTTGTGAAGAAAAAAAGGATGCTCATGGTATCCAATGAGGATGAATTTGACACAAGATCATCTTTTGAAGAAAAACATTGTCTACAAATGCTCATGGTATCCAATGACAGATGAATTTTGAAACAAGATCATCTTTTGTGAAGAGAAAACATTCTTCAGGATGCTCATGGTATCCAATGACAGATGAATTTTGACACAAGATCATCTTTGTGAAGAGAAAAACATTCTCTAAGGATGCTCATGGTATCCAATGACAGATGAATTTTGACAAAGATCATCTTTGTGAAGAGAAAAATATTCTCTACAGGATGCTCATGGTATCCAATGACAGATGAATTTTGACACAAGATCATCTTTTGTGAAGAGAAAAACATTCTCTAAGGATGCTCATGGTATCCAATGACAGATGAATTTTGAAACAAGATCATCTTTTGTGAAGAGAAAACATTCTCTAAGGATGCTCATGGTATCCAATGACAGATGAATTTTGAAACAAGATCATTTTTGTGAAGAGAAAAACATTCTCTACAGGATGCTCATGGTATCCAATGACAGATGAATTTTGACACAAGATCATCTTTTGTGAAAGAAAAACATTCTCTAAGGATGCTCATGGTATCCAATGACAGATGAATTTGAAACAAGATCATTTTTTTTCGAAGAAAACATTCTAAGGATGCTCATGGTATCCAATGACAGATGAATTTTTGACACAAGATCATCTTTGTGAAAAGAAAACATTCTCTAAGGATGCTCATGGTATCCAATGACAGATGAATTTTGACACAAGATCATCTTTGTGAAGAGAAAACATTCTCTACAAATGCTCATGGTATCCAATGACAGATGAATTTTGACACAAGATCATCTTTGTGAAAAAGAAAACATTCTCTTAAGGATGCTCATGGTATCCAATGACAGATGAATTTTGAAACAAGATCATCTTTTGTGAAGAGAAAAACATTCTCTAGGATGCTCATGGTATCCAATGAAAGATGAATTTTGACACAAGATCATCTTTGTGAAGACAAAACATTCTCTAAGGATGCTCATGGTATCCAATGACAGATGAATTTTGACACAAGATCATCTTTTGTGAAGAAAAACATTCTCTAAGGATGCTCATGGTATCCAATGACAGATGAATTTTGAAACAAGATCATCTTTTGTGAAGAGAAAATCATTCTAAGGATGCTCATGGTATCCAATGACAGATGAATTTTGAAACAAGATCATCTTTTGTGAAAGAAAAAATTCTCTACAAATGCTCATGGTATCCAATGACAGATGAATTTTGACACAAGATCATCTTTTGTGAAGAGAAACATTCTCTAAGGATGCTCATGGTATCCAATGACAGATGAATTTTGACACAAGATCATCTTTTGTGAAGAGAAAAAACATTCTCTACAGGATGCTCATGGTATCCAATGACAGATGAATTTTGAAACAAGATCATCTTTTGAAGAGAAAAACATTCTCTAAGGATGCTCATATGGTATCCAATGACAGATGAATTTTGAAACAAGATCATCTTTTGTGAAGAGAAAAACATTCTCTAAGGATGCTCATGGTATCCAATGACAGATGAATTTTGACAACAAGATCATCTTTTGTGAAGAAAAAACATTCTCTAAAATGCTCATGGTATCCAATGACAGATGAATTTTGACACAAGATCATCTTTTGTGAAGAAAAACATTCTCTAAGGATGCTCATGGTATCCAATGACAGATGAATTTTGAAACAAGATCATCTTTTGTGAAAAGAAAAACATTCTCTAAGGATGCTCATGGTATCCAATGACAGATGAATTTTGAAACAAGATCATCTTTTGTGAAGAGAAAAACATTCTTCTAACAAATGCTCATGGTATCCAATGACAGATGAATTTTGACACAAGATCATCTTTTGTGAAGAGAAAAACATTCTAAGGATGCTCATGGTATCCAATGACAGATGAATTTTGACACAAGATCATCTTTTGTGAAGAAAAAACATTCTCTACAAATGCTCATGGTATCCAATGACAGATGAATTTTAAACAAAGATCAAGAAAGAGAAAACATTCTTTAAATGCTCATGGTAGCCAAACAGATGAATTTGAAACAAGAGAAGAAAACATTCTCTAAGGATGCTCATGGTATCCAATGACAGATGAATTTTGACACAAGATCATCTTTTGTGAGAGAGAAAACATTCTCTAGGATGCTCATGGTATCCAATGACAGATGAATTTTGAAACAAGATCATCTTTTGTGAACAGAAAAACATTCTCTAAGGATGCTCATGGTATCCAATGACAGATGAATTTTGAAACAAGATCATCTTTTGTGAAAGAAAAACATTCTTAAGGATGCTCATGGTATCCAATGACAGATGAATTTTGAAACAAGATCATCTTTGTGAAGAAAAAACATTGTGTAAATGCTCATGGTATCCAATGACAGATGAATTTTGAAACAAGATCATCTTTTGTGAAGAGAAAAACATTTCTAAGGATGCTCATGGTATCCAATGACAGATGAATTTTGAAACAAGATCATCTTTTGTGAAGAGAAAAACATTCTCTACAAAGGATGCTCATGGTATCCAATGACAGATGAATTTTTGAACACAAGATCATCTTTTGTGAAGAGAAAAACATTCTCTAAGGATGCTCATGGTATCCAATGACAGATGAATTTTGAAACAAGATCATCTTTTGTGAAGAAAAAACATTCTCTAAGGATGCTCATGGTATCCAATGACAGATGAATTTTGAAACAAGATCATCTTTTGTGAAAGAAAACAAAACATTCTCTAAGGATGCTCATGTATATCCAATGACAGATGAATTTTGAAACAAGATCATCTTTTGTGAAGAGAAAACATTCTCTAAGGATGCTCATGGTATCCAATGACAGATGAATTTTGAAACAAGATCATCTTTTGTGAAGAAAAACATTCTCTAAGGATGCTCATGCGGTATCCAATGACAGATGAATTTTGAAACAAGATCATCTTTTGTGAAGAAAAAACATTCTCTAAGGATGCTCATGGTATCCAATGACAGATGAATTTTGACACAAGATCATCTTTTGTGAAGAAAAAACATTCTCTACAAATGCTCATGGTATCCAATGACAGATGAATTACGACTAAGATCATCTTTGAAGAAAACATTCTCTACCAAACGCTCACACTGTTACATCCAATAAACAGGTAATTTTGATATAAGATCATCACTTTTGTGAAAAAATATCATTCTTGAGATACTCCATGTTATCCAATGACATATAATTTTGACACAAATCATCTTTTGTGAAATCATTCTATAACGATTCTCATGGTATCCAGCGACAGATGAATTTTTGACCTACAAGATCATCTTTTGTGAAGAAGAGAAAGACATTCTTAGGATACTCATGGTATCAATGACAGATGAATTTTTGAAAATAAAAGATAATTTTTGTAGCATCCTTAAGGATATCATGGTATCAGCATGAATTTTGAAACAAATCATCTTTTGTGAAGAAAAACATTTCTGGGATGCTCATTTTATCATAAACAAATGAATTTTGACACAGATCATCTTTTGTGAAAGAAGAAAAACATTCTCTACAAATGTTATGGTATCAATGACAGATGGTGCAGCGCAAGATCATCTTTTGTGAAAGAAAAACATTCTGGAGATGCTCATGCAATTTGCCCAATGACCAGTGGAATTTTGAAACAAGATCTGTCTTTTGTGAAGAAAACATTCTCTAAGGATAACTCATAGTATCAATGAAATATAATTTTAACACAAGATCATCTTTTTTGTGAAAAAGAAAACATTCTCTAAGGATATCATGGTTATCCAATAGAAGATGAATGTTGACCTGCAAGATCAATTTTCTTCAGAGAAAATATTCTTTAAGGATGTACATGGTATCCAAGAAAAGATAATTTGACATAAGTCTGTCTTTTGTGAAGAGAAAAATCATCCTCCTAAGGATGCTCATATTAATCAATGACAGATGAATTTTTAAACACGTTTATCTTTAGCCCAAGAGAAAAAAATTTCTGTGATTCTCAAGGTATCCAATATTAGATGAATTTTGACACAAGATCATCTTTTTGCAGAATTGAAAAACATTCTCTAAATGCTCATGGTATCCAATACAGTAATTTTGATGACAGATGAATTTTGACAAAGAGAAACAAGATCATCTTTTGTGAAACATTCTAAAAATAGTCTCTAAGGATGCTCATGGTATCCAATGACAGATGAATTTAGAAACAAGATCATCTTTCTATGAAGAGAAAAACATTCTCTAAGGATGCTCATGGTATCCAATGACAGATGAATTTTGAAACAAGATCATCTTTGTGAGAAAAACATTCTCTCAAATGCTCATGGTATCCAATGACAGATGAATTTTTGATCACAAAGATCATATTTTGTGAAAGAAAAACATTTTAATGCTCATGGTATCCAATGACAGATGAATTTTGAAACAAGATCATCTTTGTGAAAAGAGAAACATTCTCTAAGGATGCTCATGGTATCCAATGACAGAGTGATTTTTTGAAACAAGATCATCTTTTGTGAAGAGAAAAACATTCTCTACACGATGCTCATGGTATCAACAGACAGATGGTACAGTAAAGATCATTTTTGTGAAGAAAAACATTCTCTGGGATACTCATGGTATGTCAATGACAGTGGAGTACAGCCTGAATCATCTTTTTTGTTACTCTACAAAGAATGAAAACTATCTTTTCTAAGGATATCATGGTCATGTTAATGACAGATGAATTTTGACACAAATCATCTTTTGTGAAAAAAACATTAAGGATGCTCATGTTATCAACTGACAGATAATTTTATTTCAGGAATCATCTTTTGTGAAGAAAAAAATTCTCTGGAAGGATGCTCATAGTATCCAATGACAGATAATTTTAAAACAAAGATAATTTTTTGGAAAAGAAAAAGCATTCCCTCACAAGGATGCTCATGGTATCAATGACAGATGAATTTGTTCAAGATATTCTTTGTGAAGAGAAGCTTGTTCTTTAAGGATGCTCATGGTATCCAATGACATGAATTTTAACACAAATCATCTTTAGCAAAGAAACAAACATTCTCAGAGGATGATCATAGTATCAATGACAGATGAATTTTGACACAAGATCATCTTTGTGAAGAAAAAAAATCATTCTAAGGATACTCATGTTATCAATGACAGATGAATTTTGACACAAAATCATCTTTTGAAAAAGAAAATCATTTCTAAGGATACTCTCATAGTATCCGATGACAGGGTAATTTACAGCACAAGATCATCTTTTTGTGAAGAAGAATATTCTGTTCAGAGATATGTGGTATCAATGACAGATGATTTTGAAACAAGATCATCTTTTTGAAGAAGAAAACCTTCTCTCTAAGGATGCTCATGGTATCCAATGACAGATGATTTTGACAAGATCAGCTTTTCTGAAGAGAAAACATTCTCTAAAATGCTCACGGTAACCAATGACAGATGAATTTCGACACAAGATCATCTTTTGTGAAGAGAAAAAACATTCTCTAAGGATGCTCATAGTATCCAACGACAGAGGAATTCTTGTTTAACACAAGATCATCTTTTGAAGAGAAAAACATTCTCTATAAATGCTCATGGTATCCAATGACAGATGAATTTTGACACAAATCATATTTGTGAAGAAAATCATTCTTAACAAATGCTCATAGTATCAATGAGATGAATTTGACACAAGATCATCTTTGTAAGAGAAAAACATTCTTAAGAATGCTCATGGTATCCAATGACAAATGAATTTTTGACACAAGATCATCTTTTGTGAAGAGAACAAATGTCTCAAGGATGCTCATGTATCCAATGACAGATGAATTTTGACACAAGATCATCTTTTGTGAAGAGAAAAAATTCTCTACAAATGCTTCATGAAGTATCCAATAACAGATGAATTTTAAACAAGATCATCTTTTTGAAGAGCAAGATCATTTATGAAAAGGATGCTCATGTTTTAATGACAGATGAAGTTTGACACAAGATCATCTTCTGTGAAGAGAAAACATTCTCTTATGATGCTGATGGTATCCAATGACAGATGAATTTTGACACAAGATCATATTTGTGAAGAGAAAACTTCTCTAAGGATACCCATGTTATCCAATGAGAGATGAAATTTGAAACAAGATCAATTTTGAAGAAAAATATTCTCTAGGATGCTCATGGTATCAATGACAGATGAATTTTCAAACAAGATCATCTTTTGTGAAGAGAAAATCATCCTCTAAGGATGCTCATGGTATCAATGACAGATGTTTTTGAAAACAGTGATCATCTTTTGTGAAGAAAGAAAACATTCTCTAAGAGATGCTCATGGTATCCAATGACTGATGAATTTTCACACAAGATCATCTTTTGTGAAGAGAAAAACATTCTACAAATGCTCATGGTAACCAATGACAGATGAATTTTGACACAAGATCATCTTTTGTGAAGAGAAAAAACATTCTTTCATGATACTCCAAAGTATCAATGACAGATAATTTTTGACACAAAGATCATCTTTGTGAAGAGAAAAAAACATTCTAAGGATGCTCCATGCGTGTCAATGACAAATGAATTTTGACACAAGATCATCTTTTGTAAAGAAAGAAAGACATTCTCTAGGGATGCTCATGGTATCCAAAGACAGATGAATTTTGAAACAAGATCATCTTTTTAGAAAAGAAAAACATTCTCTACAGATGCTCATGGTATCCAATGACTAGATGAATCTTTTGAAAAACATTCTCTAAGATCATGACTTTTGTGAAGAGAAAAACATTCTCTAAGGATGCTCATGGTATCCAATGACAGATGAATTTTGACACAAGATCATCTTTTTGAAGAGAAAAACATTCTCTAAGGATGCTCCATGGTATCAATGACAGATGAATTTTGAAACAAGATCATCTTTGTGAAGAAAAATCATTCTAAGGATACCTCCATGTTAATCCAATGACATATGAATTTTGACACAAGATCATCTTTTGAAGAAAAACCAGAAAGGATGCTCTTCTCTGACAGGATGCAAAATCCATGGTATACCAATGACAGATGAATTTTGACACAAGATCATCTTTTTGTGAAAGAAAAACATTCTCTAAGGATGCTCATGGTATCCAATGACAGATGAATTTTGACACAAGATCATCTTTTTGTGAAGAAAAAACATTCTCTACAAATGCTCATGGTATCAATGACAGATGAATTTTGAACACAAGATCATCTTTTCTGAAAAACAAAACATTCTCTACAAATGCTCATGGTATCCAATCACAGACGAATTTTGAAACAAGATCATCTTTGTAAGAAAAATTCTCTTCTAAGGATGCTCATGGTATCCAATGACAGATGAATTTTTTGACACAAGATCATCTTTTGTGAAAAGAAAAACATTCTCTAAGGATGCTCACAGTATCAATGACAGATGAATTTTGAAACAAAAGATCATCTTTGTGAAGAGAAAAATATTCTCTGAGGATGCTCATGGTATCCAATGACAGATGAATTTTGACACAAGATCATTCTTTTCATAGTACCCAATGAAGAGAAAAACAGATCTCTCGTGAAGGATGCTCATGGTATCCAATGACAGATGAATTTTTAAACACAAGATCATCTTCTTAGAAAGAAAAACATTCTCTAAATGCTCATGGTATCCAATGACAGATGAATTTTGACACAAGATCATCTTTTGTGAAAAGAAAAACATTCTCTAAGGATGCTCATGGTATCCAATGACATGAATTTTGAAACAAGATCATCTTTGTGAAGAGAAAACATTCTCAAAGATCATCAGGATGCTCATGGTATCCAATGGCAGATGAATTTTGACACAATCATCTTTTTGTGAAAAAGAAAAAATTCTCTACAAATTCAGTAACCAATGACAAAGAATTTTGATGATCTCATGGAAAAACATTCTTTAGGATGCCATGATATCAATGACAGATGAATTTTGACACAAGATCATCTTTTGAAGAAAAACATTCTCTAAAGGATGCTCATGGTATCCAATGACAGATGAATTTTGAGACAAAGATCATCTTGTGAAGAGAAAATCATTCTATGATGCTCATGGTATCCAATGACAGATGAATTTTGACACAAGATCATCTTTTGTGAAGAGAAAAATTCTCTAGGATGCTCATGGTATCCAATGACAGATGAATTTTGACACAAGATCATCTTTTTTGAAGAAAAACATTCTCTACAAATGCTCATGGTATCCAATGACAGATGAATTTTGACACAAGATCATTTTTTGTGAAGAGAAAAAAATTCTCTACAAAATGCTCATGGTATCCAATGACAGATAGATGAATCTTTTTGAACAGAACAAGATCATCTCATTTGTGAAGAGAAAAACATCATCTTTAAGAAAAACATCTACAAATGCTCATGGTATCAATATCCAACTTTTGACAGATCATCTTTTAACACAAGATCAACATTTCTACAAATGCTCATAGTATCAATGAAGATCTGAAAAAACATTTTCTAAGAACAAACATTCTCATGGTCATCAATGACAGATGATTTTTACACAAGATCATCTTTTGTGAAGAGAAAAAATTTCTCTAAGGATGCTCATGGTATCCAATGACAGATGAATTTTGACACAAGATCATCTTTTGTGAAGAGAAAACATCTCTACAAAATGCTCAATGACAGATGTATTTTCACAATGACAGATGAATTTTCCAACACAAGATCATCTTTTGTGAAGAAGAAAACATTCTCTACAAAGGATGCTCATGGTATCCAATGACAGATGAATTTTTGATGGTACAAGATCATCTTTTGTGAAGAAAAAACATTCTCTACAAATGCTCATGGTATCCAATGACAGATGAATTTTTGACACAAGATCATCTTTTTGAAGAGAAAAACATTCTAAGGATGCTCATGGTATCCAATGACAGATGAATTTTGAAACAAGATCATCTTTGTGAAGAGAAAAATTCTCTCAAATGCTCATGGTATCAAGACAGATGAATTTTTGACACAAGATCATCTTTTGTGAAGAGAAACATTCTCTAAGGATACTCATGGTATCCAATGACAGATGAATTTTGACACAAGATCATCTTTTGTGAAAGAAAACATTCTGGTATCAATGCAGATGGTAGATCAATGACAGATGAATTTTGACAGATGAAAACAAGATCATCTTTTGTGAAGAGAAAACATTCTCTAAAATGCTCATGGTATCCAATGACAGATGAATTTTGAAACAAGATCATCTTTTTGTGAAGAGAAAACATTCTCTACAAGGATGCTCATGGTATCCAATGACAGATGAATTTTGACACAAGATCATCTTTTGTGAAGAAAAAAAAAAAGGATGCTTCTGACAGATGAATTTAGACACAAGTCATCTTTTGATCATGGTATCCAATGACAGATGAATCTTTTGAAACAAGATCATCTTCAATGAAGAGAAAAATTCTTCTAAGTGATGCTCATGGTATCAATGACAGATGAATTTTGACACAAGATCATCTTTTTGAAGAGAAAAAAGATTCTCTCAATCAATCATTTGAAACAAGATCATTTTTCCAGAGAAAATATTCTCTAAGGATGCTCATTTCAAACAAGATCATCATTTTTTGTGAAGAAAAAAACATTCTCTACAAATGCTCATGGTATCCAATGACAGATGAATTTTGACACAAGATCATCTTTTATGAAGAGAAAAACATTCTCTAAGGATGCTCATGGTATCAATGACAGATGAATTTTTGAAACAAGATCATCTTTTGTGAAGAAAAAACATTCTTAAATACTCATGTTGCTCAATGAACCAATTTTGACACAAGATCATCTTTTGTGAAGAGAAAATCATTCTATAAGGATTCTCATTGTATCAATGACAGAGAAAACACAAGATCATCTTTTGTGAAGAGAAAGACATTCTTAAGGATGCTCATGGTATCCAATGACAGATGAATTTTGAAACAAGATCATTTTTTGTGAAAAGAAAAACATCCTTAAGGATGCTCATGGTATCCAATGACATGAATTTTGACACAAGATCACCTTTTGTGAAGAGAAAAACATTCTTAAGGATGCTCATGGTATCCAATGACGAATTTCACACAAGATCATCTTTTGTGAAATTCTCTAAGATCATCTTTCAATGAAGAAAAATCATCTTTGTGAAGGATGCTCATGATATCCAAGAAAAGATGAATTTTGAAACAAGATCATCTTTTTGTGAAGAAAAAAAACATTCTCTTGGTAAGGATGATCATCTTTTGTATCCAATGACAGATGAATTTTAACACAAGATCATCTTTTGTGACTTTAAAATCATCTCTAAGGATGCTCATGGTATCAAGAGAGATGAAACATTCTACCTTTGACAGAAAAACATCTTTGGGAAACTCATGACAGATGAATTTTGACACAAGATCATCTTTTGTGAAGAGAAAAACATTCTTAAGGATGCTCATGTTATCCAATGACAGATGAATTTTGACACAAGATCATCTTTTGTGAAGAGAAAAACATTCTTAAGGATGCTCATGGTATCCAATGACAGATGAATTTTGAAACAAGATCATCTTTTGTGAAAAAAAAACATTCTTAAGGATACTCATGGTATCCAAGATATGAATTTTGACACAAGATCATCTTTTTGTGAAAGAAAAACATTCTCTAGGATGCTCATGGTATCCAATGACAAGATGAATTTTGACACAAGATCATCTTTTGTGAAGAAAAAACATTCTTCAGGATGCTCATGGTATCCAAGATGAAGACACAAGATCATCTTTTTGAAAATCATCAAGATGCTCATTTTTCAATGACATATGAAGACAAAAATCATCTTTTGAAGAGAAAAATATTCTCTATGGATTCTCATGGTATCCAATGACAGATGAATTTTGACAAGATCATCTTTTGTGAAGAGAAAAACATTCTCTAAGGATGCTCATGGTATCCAATGACAGATGAATTTTGAAACAAGATCATCTTTTGTGAAAAAAAAAAAAATTCTCTAAAATGCTCATGGTATCCAATGACAGATGAATTTTCACACAAGATCATCTTTTGTGAAGAGAAAACATTCTCTAAAATGCTCATAGTTCAATGACAGATGAATTTTACACAAGATCATCTTTTTGAAGAGAAAAAATATTCTCTAAGGATGCTCATGGTATCCAGACAGATGAATTTTGACACAAAATCATCTTTTGTGAAGAAAAAATTCTCTAAGGATGCTCATGCTATCCAATGACAGATAAATTTTACACAAGATCATATTTGTGAAGAAATTCTCTAAGGATGCTCATGGTATCCAATGACAGAATTTTGACACAAGATCATTTTTGAAAGAAGAAAACATTCTCTAACAAATGCTCATGGTATCCAATGACAGATGAATTTGACACAAGATCATCTTTTGTGAAGAAAAACATTCTCTAAGGATACTCATGGTATCAATGACAGATGAATTTTGAAACAAGATCATCTTTTGTGAAGAGAAAAAAATTCTCTAAGGATGCTCATGGTATCAATGACAGATGAATTTTTAAACAAGATCATCTTTTGTGAAGAGAAAAATTCTCTAAGGATGCTCATGGTATCCAATGACAGATGAATTTTGACACAAGATCATCTTTTGTGAAGAGAAAAAATTGTCTAAAATGCTCATGGTATCCAATGACAGATGAATTTTGACACAAGATCATCTTTTGAAGAAAAAACATTCTTAAGGATCTCATGGTATCAATGACAGATGAATTTTGAACAGATCATCTTTTGAAGAGAAAATAGGTTACTCTAAGGATGAAAATAGTCTCTAAGGATGGTATCCAATGACAGATGAATTTTGAAACAAGATCATCTTTTATGAAGAAAAAACATTCTCTAAGGATGCTCATGGTATCAATGACAGATGATGAAACAAGATCATCTTTGTGAAGAAACAAATTCTCTAAGGATCATGGTTTGACAGATGATTTGAAACAAGAAAAAAACATTCTCTAAGGATGCTCATGGTATCCAATGACAGATGAATTTTGAACAAAGATCATCTTTTTGTGAAGAAAAAACATTCTCTAGGATGCTCATGGTATCCAATGACAGATGAATTTTGAAACAAGATCATCTTTTGTGAAGAGAAAACATTCTCTAGAGAACTCATGGTATCCAATGACAGATGAATTTTGAAACAAGATCATCTTTTTGTGAAGAAAAACATTCTCTACAAATGCTCATGGTATCCAATGACAGATGAATTTTGAAACAAGATCATCTTTTGTGAAGAAAAACATTCTTCTAAAATGCTCATGGTATCCAATGACAGATGAATTTTGACACAAGATCAAATTTCTAAGGATGTAAAGAAAAAACATCAATTTTCTAAGGATTCTCATGGTATCAATGACAGATAGAATTTGACACAAGATCATCTTTTGTGAAGAGAAAATCAATTCTACAAATGCTCATGGTATCCAATGACATGAATTTTGAAACAAGATCATCTTTTTGAAGAAGAAAACATTCTTAAAGGATGCTCATGGTATCCAATGACAGAATTTTGAAACAAGATCATCTTTTTGAAGAAAACAAAAGGATGCATCTTCCAATGACAGAGAATTTTGAAACAAGATCATCTTCTGTGAGAGAAAAACATTCTCTAAGGGTATCCAATGACAGATGAATTTTGAAACAAGATCATCTTTTGAAGAAAAAAACATTCTCTAAGGATGCTCATGGTATCCAATGACAGATGAATTTTGATACAAGATCATCTTTTGAAGAGAAAAACATTCTCTACAAATGCTCATGGTATCAATGACAGATGAATTTTTACACAAGATCATCTTTTGTGAAGAAAAAACATTCTCTAAAATGCTCATGGTATCCAATGACAGATGAATTTTGACACAAGATCATCTTTTGTGAAGAAAAAAAACATTCTCTAAGGATGCAAGATCATCTTTTATGGTATCCAATGACAGATGAATTTTGAAACAAGATCATCTTTTGTGAAGAGAAAAACATTCTCTCAGGATGCTCATGGTATCCAATGACAGATGAATTTTAACACAAGATCATCTTTGTGAAAGAGAAAACATTCTCTACAAATGCTCATGGTATCCAATGAAGACACAAATCTTTTGTGAAGACAAGATTCATCTTTATCAATGAAGATGAAAAACAAGATCATCTTTTGTGAAGACAAAAACATTCTCTACAAATGCTTATGGTATCCAATGACAGATGAATTTTGACGCAAGATCATCTTTTGTGAAAAGAAAAACATTCTTAAGGATGCTCATGGTACCCAATGACTGATGAATTTTGAAACAAGATCATCTTTTGTGAAGAAAAAAACATTCTCTAAGGATGCTCATGGTATCCAATGAAATATAAATTTTAACACAAGATCATCTTTTGTGAAAAAGAAAACATTCTCTAAGGATGCTCATGGTATCCAATGAGAGATGAATTTTAAACAAGATCATCTTTTTTGAAGAGAAAAACATTCTCTAAGGATGCTCATGGTATCCAATGACAGAATGAATTTTACACAAGATCATCTTTGTGAAAAAACAAAGGATTCTTTAGGATGCCCATGGTATCCAATGACAGATGAATTTTGACACAAGATCATCTTTGTGAAGAAAAAATTCTCTACAAGGATGCTCATGGTATCCAATGACAGATGAATTTTGAAACAAGATCATCTTTGTGAAGAGAAAAACATTCTCTACAAATGCTCATGGTATCCAATGACAGATGAATTTTGACACAAGATCATCTTTTGTGAAGAAAAAAATGCTCACAGTATGAATTTTAAACAAGATCATCTTTTTGAAGAGAAAAACATTCTCTAAGGGATAGTCCATGGTATCCAATGACAGATGAATTTACAACATCAAACAAGATCATCTTTTGTGAAGACAAAAACATTCTCTAACAAATGCTCATGGTATCCAATGACAGATGAATTTTGAAACAAAGATCATCTTTTGTGAAGAAAAACATTCTCTAGGATGCTCATGGTATCCAATGACAGATGAATTTTGACACAAGATCATCTTTTTGTGAAGAGAAAAACATTCTCTAACAAATGCTCATGGTATCCAATGACAGATGAATTTTTGACACAAGATCATCTTTTGTGAAGAGAAAAACATTCTCTACAGGATGCTCATGGTATCCAATGACAGATGAATTTTGACACAAGATCATCTCTTTGATGCTCAAGAGAAGATGAAAATATTCTAAGGATTCTCTCATGTAGTATCAATGACAGATGAATTTTGAAACAAGATCATCTTTTGTGAAGAAAAAAACATTCTCTACAAATGCTCATGGTATCCAATGAAAGATGAATTTTGAAACAAGATCATCTTTTGTGAAGAAAAAAAAAACATTCTCTAAGGATGCTCATGGCATCCAATGACAGATGAATTTTGAAACAAGATCATCTTTTGTGAAGAGAAAATATTCTCTAAGGATGCTCATGGTATCCAAATGACAGATGAATTTTGAAACAAGATCATCTTTTGTGAAGAGAAAAACATTCTCTAAATGATGCTCATGGTATCCAATGACAGATGAATTTTTGACACAAGATCATCTTTTGTGAAGAGAAAAACATTCTCTACAAATGCTCATGGTATCCAATGACAGATGAATTTTGACAAAAGATCATCTTCTTGAAGAGAAAAATATTCTCTATGGATGCTCATGGTATCCAAGAACAGATGAATTTTGACACAAGATCATCTTTTGTGAAGAGAAAAACATTCTCTAAGGATGCTCATGGTATCCAATGACAGATGAATTTTGACACAAGATCATCTTTTGTGAAGAGAAAACATTCTCTAAGGATGCTCATGGTATCCAATGACAGATTTAGACACAAGATCATCTTTGTGAAGAAAAAAGATCATCTTGGTATCAATGAAGAGAAAAAATCATCTTTTGAAGAGAAAATATTCTCTAAAATGCTCATGGTATCCAATGACAGATGAATTTTGACACAAGATCATCTTTTGTGAAGAGAAAAACATTCTCTAAGGATGCTCATGGTATCCAATGACAGATGAATTTTGACACAAGATCATCTTTTGTGAAGAGAAAAACATTCTTCTAAATGCTCATGGTATCCAATGACAGATGAATTTTGAAACAAGATCATCTTTTGGAGAAAGAAAAATTCTTTTGATGCTCAAGTATCCAATGACAGATGAATTTTGACATAAGATCATCTTTGTGAAGAGAAAAACATTCTCTCAAATGATGCTCATGGTATCCAATGACAAATGAATTTGACACAAGATCATCTTTGTGAAGAGAAAAACATTCTCTACAAATGCTCATGGTATCCAATGACAGATGAAATTTAAAACAAGATCATCTTTTGTGAAGAGAAAACATTCTCTAAGGATGCTCATGGTATCCAATGACAGATGAATTTTGAAACAAGATCATCTTTTGTGAAGAGAAAACATTCTCTAAGGATGCTCATGGTATCCAATGACAGATGAATTTTGACACAAGATCATCTTTTGTGAAGAGAAAAACATTCTCAAGGATGCTCATGGTATCCAATGACAGATGATCATTTTGAAGAAAAACATTCTCACAATGATCAGATGAATTTTGATCATCTTTTGTGAAGAAAAATTCTCTCTTAAGGATGCTCATGGTTATCAATGACAGATGAATTTTGACACAAGATCATCTTTTGTGAAGAGAAAAATATTCTGGTTAAATGCTCATGGTATCCAATGACAGATGAATTTTTGAAACAAGATCATCTTTTGTGAAGAGAAAACATTCTCTACAAATGCTCATGGTATCCAATGACAGATGAATTTTGACACAAGATCATCTTTTGTGAAGAAAAAAACATTCTCTAGAAGATGCTCATGAAGTATCCAATGACAGATCCAATTTTGACACAAGATCATCTTTTGTGAAAGAAAAACATTCTCTAAGTAGATGCTCATGGTATCCAATAACAGATGAATTTTGACACAAGATCATCTTTTGTGAAGAGAAAAACATTCTCTAAGGATGCTCATGGTATCCAATGACAGATGAATTTTGACACAAGATCATCTTTTGTGAAGAGAAAACATTCTCTAAGGATGCTCATGGTATCCAATGACAGATGAATTTTGAAACAAGATCATTTTGTGAAGAGAAAAAGATCATTCAATGACAGATGAATTTTGAAACAAGATCATCTTTTGTGGTATTCAAGGATGCTCATGGTATCCAATGAATTTTGAAACAAGATCATCTTTTGTGAAGAGAAAAACATTCTCTACAAATGCTCATGGTATCCAATGACAGATGAATTTTGACACACAAGATCATCTTTTGTGAAGAGAAAAACATTCTCTACAGGATGCTCATGGTATCCAATGACAGATGAATTTGACACAAGATCATCTTTTTGAAGAGAAAACATTCTCTAAGGATGCTCATTGGTATCAATGAATGAGAAAAAACATCTTTTTGAACAATTCTCTATGCTCATGGTATCCAATGACAGATGAATTTTGATGCAAGATCATCTTTTGTGAAGAGAAAATCATTCTTAAGGATACTCATGTTATCCAATGACATATGAATTTTGACACAAAATCATCTTTTGTGAAGAGAAAATCATTCTATAACGATTCTCATGGTATCCAATGACAGATGAATTTTGACACAAGATCATCTTTTGTGAAGAGAAAGACATTCTTAAGGATGCTCATGGTATCCAATGACAGATGAATTTTGACACAAGATCATGAATTTTTATGAAATCAATGACAGATGAATTTTGACACAAGATCATCTTTTGTGAAGAAAAACATTCTCTAAGGATGCTCATGGTATCCAATGACAGATGAATTTTAAAACAAGATCATCTTTTGTGAAGAAGAAAAAAACATTCTCTAAGGATGCTCATGGAAAACATTCTCTACAAATGCTCTATGGCATCCAATGACAGATGAATTTGAAACAAGATCATCTTTTGTGAAGAGAAAAAACATTCTAAGGATGCTCATGGTATCCAATGACAGATGAATTTTGACACAAGATCATCTTTGTGAAGAGAAAAAAATATTCTCAATGACAAATGCTCATGGTATCCAATGACAGATGAATTTTGAAACAAGATCATCTTTTGTGGAAGAAAAAAACATTCTCTAAGGATGCTCATGGTATCCAATGACAGATGAATTTTTTAAACAAGATCATCTTTTAGAAGAGAAAACATTCTCTAAGGATGCTCATGGTATCCAATGACAGATGAATTTTTGACACAAGATCATCTTTTGTGAAGAAAAAAAACATCTTCTAAGGATGCTCATCTTATCCAATGCTCATGGTATGCAATGACAGATGAATTTTGAAACAAGATCATCTTTTTGTGAAGAAGAAAAACATTCTCTACAGGATGCTCATGGTATCCAATGACAGATGAATTTTGAAACAAGATCATCTTTTGTGAAGAGAAAACATTCTCTCAGGATGCTCATGGTATCCAATGACAGATGAATTTTGAAACAAGATCATCTTTTGTGAAGAGAAAAACATTCTCTAAGGATGCTCATGGTATCCAATGACAAGATGAATTTTGACAACAAGATCATCTTTTTGAAGAAAAAAAACATTCTCTAAGGATGCTCATGGTATCCAATGACAGATGAATTTTGAAACAAGATCATCTTTTGTGAAGAGAAAACATTCTCTAAGGATGCTCATGGTATCCAATGACAGATGAATTTGACACAAGATCATCTTTTGTGAAGAAGAAAACATTCTCTAAGGATGCTCATGGTATCAATGACAGATGAATTTTGAACAAGATCATCTTTTGTGAAGAGAAAAAACATTCTCTAAGGATGCTCATGGTATCCAATGACAGATGAATTTTGACACAAGATCATCTTTTGTAAAAGAGAAAAACATTCTCTAAGGATGACTCATGGTATCCAATGACAGATGAATTTTGAAACAAAATCATCTTTTCTGAAAGAAAAACATACACTAAGGATACTCATGGTATCCAATGACAGATGAATTTTGACACAAGATCATCTTTTGTGAAAGAGAAAAACATTCTCTAAGGATGCTCATGGTATCCAATGAAAAAGATGAATTTTGACACAAGATCATCTCTTTGTGGTAAATGAGATGAAACAATTCTGAAGGATGCATTCATGGTATCCAATGACAGATGAATTTTGAACAAGATCATCTTTTGAAGAGAAAACATTCTCTAAGGATGCTCATGGTATCCAATGACAGATGAATTTTGACACAAGTTCATCTTTTGTGAAGAGCAAAACATTCTCTAAGGATGATCATGGTATCCAATGACAGATGAATTTTGACACAAGATCATATTTGTGAAGAGAAAAATTCTCTAAGGATGCTAAAGGTATCCAATGACAGATGAATTTTGAAACAAGATCATCTTCTGTGAAGAGAAAAATAGTCTCTAAGGATACTCATGGTATCCGATGACAGAGGAATTTTGAAACAAGCTCATCTTCTATGAAGAGAAAAATATTCTGTAAGGATGCTCAGGGTCCAATGACACAGAATTTTGACACAAGATCATCTTTTTGAAGAAGAAAATTTCTCATTCAATGCTCATGGTATCAATGACAGATGAATTTTGACACAAGATCATCTTTTGAAGAGAAAAACATTCTCTAAGGATCCACTCATAGTATGCAATGAACAGATGAATTTTGAAACAAGATCATCTTTTGTGAAGAGAAAAACATTCTCTAAGGATGCTCATGGTATCCGATGACAGAGGAATTTTGACACAAGCTCATCTTCTATGAAGAGAAAAATATTCTGTAAGGATGCTCATGGTATGCAATGACAGATGAATTTTGAAACAAGATCATCTTTTGTGAAGAGAAAAAAATTCTCTAAGGATGCTCATGGTATCCAATGACAGATGAATTTTGAAACAAGATCATATTTTGTGAAGAGAAAAACATTCTCTAAGGATGCTCATGGTATCCAATGACAGATGAATTTTGAAACAAGATCATCTTTTGTGAAGAAAAAAAACATTCTCTAGGATGCTCATGGTATCCAATGACAGATGAATTTTGATACAAGATCATCTTTTGTGAAGAGGAAAAACATTCTCTAAGGATGCTCATGGTATCCAATGACAGATGAATTTTAAAACAAGATCATCTTTGTGAAGAGAAAACATTCTCTAAGGATGCTCATGGTATCCAATGACAGATGAATTTTGAAACAAGATCATCTTTTGTGAAGAGAAAAACATTCTCTAAGGATGCTCATGGTATCCAATGACAAGATCATCTTTTTGAAAACAAGATCATCTTTTGTGAAGAAGAAAAACATTCTCTAAGGATGCTCATGGTATCCAATGACAGATGAATTTTGACACAAGATCATCTTTTGTGAAGAAAAACATTCTCTTAGGAAATGGCCAATGACAGATGAATTTACACAAATCATCTTTGTGAAGAGAAAAATTTGGAAACAAGTATCAATGACAGATGAATTTTGACACAAGAATCTTTTGTGAAGAAAAACATTCTCTAAGGATACTCATGGTATCCAGTGACAATGATGAATTTTGAACACAAGATCATCTTTGTGAAGAGAAAAACATTCTCTAGGATGCTCATGGTATCCAATGACAGATGAATTTTGACACAAGATCATCTTTTGTGAGAAAACATTTCTAAGGATGCTCATGGTATCCAATGACAGATGAATTTTTGACACAAGATCATCTTTTTGAAGAGAAAAAACATTCTCTAAGGATGCTCATGGTATCCAATGACAGATGAATTTTTGAAACAAGATCATCTTTTGTGAAGAGAAAAACATTCTCTAAGGATGCTCATGGTATCCAATGACATGAATTTTGACACAAGATCATCTTTGTGAAGAGAAAAATTCTCTACAAATGCTCATGGTATCCAATGACAAGATGATTTTGACACAAGATCATCTTTTGTGAAGAGAAAACATTCTCTCAAGGATGCTCATGGTATCCAATGACAGATGAATTTTTTGAAACAAGATCATCTTTTGAAGAAAAAAAAACATTCTCTCCAATGACAGAATTTTGCACAAATCATGGTATCCAATGACAGATGAATTTTGACACAAGATCATCTTTTGTGAAAGAAAAACATTCTCTGCTGGATGCTCATGGTATCCAATGACAGATGAATTTTGACACAAGATCATCTTTTGTGAAGAGAAAAAACTCTAGGATCTCATGGTATCCAATGACAGATGAATTTTGAAACAAGATCATCTTTTGTGGTATTCCAGGATGCTCATGGTATCCAATGACAGATGAATTTTGAAACAAGATCATCTTTTGTGAAGAGAAAAACATTCTCTAAGGATGGCTCATGAATTTTGTATCCAATGAAATAAACAGATGAATTTTGACAAAAGATCATCTTTTGTGAAGAGAAAATATTCTCTAAGGATGCTCATGGTATCCAATGACAGATGAATTTTGAAACAAGATCATCTTTGTGAAGAAAAAACATTCTCTAAGGATGCTCATGGTATCCAATGACAGATGAATTTTGAAACAAGATCATCTTTTGTGAAGAAAAAACATTCTCTAAGGATGCTCATGGTATCCAATGACAGATGAATTTTTGAAACAAGATCATATTTGTGAAGAGAAAAACATTCTCTAAGGATGCTCATGGTATCCAATGACAGATGAATTTTGAAACAAGATCATCTTTTGTGAAGAAAAAAACATTCTCTAAGGATGGTATCCAATGACAGATGAATTTTAACAAGATCATCTTTTAGAAAGAAAAACATTCTTAAATGCTCATGGTATCCAATGACAGATGAATTTTGACACAAGATCATCTTTTGTGAAGAGAAAACATTCTCTAAGGATTCTCTTGGTATCCAATGACAGATGAATTTTGACACAAGATCACAAGATCTGAAGGATGCTTGGTATCCAATGACAGATGAAACAAATCATCTTTGTGAAGAGAAAACATTCTCTAAGGATGCTCATGGTATCCAATGACAGATGAATTTTGAAACAAGATCATCTTTTGTGAAGAGAAAAACATTCTCTAAGGATGCTCATGGTATCCAATGACAGATGAATTTTGAAACAAGATCATCTTTTGTGAAGAAAAAACATTCTCTAAGGATGCTCATGGTATCCAATGACAGATGAATTTTGAAACAAGATCATCTTTTGTGAAGAGAAAACATTCTCTAAAATGCTCATGGTATCCAATGACAGATGAATTTTGAAACAAAGATCATCTTTTGTGAAGAGAAAAACATTCTCTAAGGATGCTCATGGTATCAATGACAGATGAATTTTCAAGATCATCTTTTGTGAAGAGAAAGCATTCTAGCGTTGCTCATGGTATCAATGACAGATAATTTTGACAAGATCATCTTTTTGAAGAGAAAACATCATCATCTATGGATACTATTATGTTATCCAAGACAATGACATGAATTTTGAAAAAGATCATCTTTTCTCATTCAAGGATGCTCATGGTATCCAATGACAGATGAATTTTGAAACAAGATCATCTTTTGTGAAGAGAAAAACATTCTCTAAGGATGCTCATGAAGAGTATCAATGACAGATGAATTTGAAACAAGATCATCTTTTGTGAAGAGAAAACATTCTAAGGATGCTCATGGTATCAATGACAGATGAATTTTGAAACAAGATCATCTTTTTTTGAAGAGAAAAACATTCTCTAAGGATGCTCATGGTATCCAATGACAGATGAATTTTGAAACAAGATCATCTTTTGTGAAAAGAAAAACATTCTCTAAGGATGCTCATGGTATCCAATGACAGATGAATTTTGAAACAAGATCATCTTTTGTGAAGAGAAAAACATTCTCTAAGGATGCTCATGGTATCCAATGACAGATGAATTTTGAAACAAGATCATCTTTTGTGAAGAAAAATCATCTAAAATTTGTATCCAATGACAGATGAAAAACAAGATCATCTTCTAAGAAGATTCTCTAAGGATGCTCATGGTATCCAATGACAGATGAATTTTGAAACAAGATCATCTTTTGTGAAGAGAAAATTTCTACAAATACTCATGGTATCCAATGACAGATGAATTTTGAAACAAGATCATCTTTTGTGAAGAGAATATCATCCTCTAAGGATGCTCATGGTATCCAATGACAGATGAATTTTTAAACACGATTATCTTTTGTGAAGAGAAAAACTTTCTCTAAGGATTCTCATGGTATCCAATGACAGATGAATTTTGAAACAAGATCATCTTTTGAAGAAAAACATTCTCTAATGACAAACAATGGATCATCTTCTATTTGTTGAAGAGAAAATATTCTATGGATGCCATGATATCCAAGAAACAGATGAATTTGACACAAGATCATCTTTGTGAAAAAAAAACATTCTCTACAAATGCTCATGGTATCCAATGACAGATGAATTTTGACACAAGATCATCTTTTGTGAAGAGAAAAACATTCTCTACAAATGCTCATGAAGGTATCCAGTATCCAATTTTGAAAAACAAGATCATCTTTTGTGAACAAAAATGACAGATGAATTTTGACAGAAAAGATCATCTTTTGTGAAGATTTGACAAAACAAAAAAACATTCTCTATGGATGCTCATGGTATCCAATGACAGATGAATTTTGACACAAGATCATCTTTTGTGAAGAGAAAAAACATTCTCTAAGGATGCCATGGTATCCAATGACAGATGAATTTTGAAACAAGATCATCATTTTTGTGAAGAGAAAAACATTCTCTAAGGATGCTCATGGTATCCAATGGCAAATGAATTTTGACACAAGATCATCTTTTGTGAAGAGAAAAACATTCTCTATAAATGCTCACAGTATCCAATGACAGATGAATTTTGACACAAGATCATCTTTTGTGAAGAGAAAAACATTCTCTATAAATGCTCATGGTATCCACTGATAGATGAATTTTGAAAAAAGATCATCTTTTGTGAAGAGAAAAACATTCTCTAAGGATGGTCGTGGTATCCAATGACAGATGAATTTTGACACAAGATCATCTTTTGTGAAGAGAAAAACATTCTCTACAAATGCTCATGGTATCCAATGACAGATGAATTTTGACACAAGATCATCTTTTGTGAAAAGAAAACATTCTTAAGGATCTTCCAATGACAGATGAATTTTGACACAAGATCATCTTTTGTGAAGAGAAAACATTCTCTACAAATGCTCATGGTATCCAATGACAGATGAATTTTGAAACAAGATCATCTTTGTGAAGAAGAAAAATTCTCTAAGGATGATGGTATCCAATGACAGATGAATTTTGAACTCTGAAGAGAAAAACAAGGATGCTCATGGTATCCAATGACCAATAAAAGATCAGATGAATTTTTGACACAAGATCATCTTTTGTGAAGAGAAAAACATTCTCTATAAGGATGCTCATGGTATCCAATGACAGATGAATTTTAAACAAGATCATATTTTAGAAGAGAAAAACAAGATCATCTTTTGTGAAACAAGAAGAAAAACTCTAAGGATTCTCTGACATGAATTTTGTTATCCAATGACAGATGAATTTTGAAACAAGATCATCTTTTGTGAAGAGAAAAACATTCTCTAAGGATGAAGAGATGCTCATGGTATCCAATGACAGATGAATTTTGAAACAAGATCATCTTTTGTGAAGAGAAAAACATTCTCTACAAATGCTCATGGTATCCAATGACAGATGAATTTTGAAACAAGATCATCTTTTGTGAAGAGAAAAACATTCTCTACAAATGCTCATGGTATCCAATGACAGATGAATTTTGAAACAAGATCATCTTTTTGTGAAGAAAAACATTCTCTACAAATGCTCATGGTATCCAATGACAGATGAATTTTGAAACAAGATCATCTTTTGTGAAGAGAAAAACATTTCTACAAATGCTCATGGTATCCAATGACAGATGAATTTTGATGAATTTTGAAACAAGATCATCTTTTGTGAAGAAAAAAACATTCTCTACAAATGCTCATGGTATCCAATGACAGATGAATTTTGAACACAAGATCATCTTTGTGAAGAGAAAAATTCTCTAAAATGTGCAGTATCCAATGACAGAAAAACATTCTCTACAAATGCTCATGGTATCCAATGACAGATGAATTTTGAAACAAGATCATCTTTTGAAGAGAAAAACATTCTCTAAGGATGCTCATGGTATCCAATGACAGATGAATGAATTTTGACACAAGATCATCTTTTGTGAAGAGAAAACATTCTCTAAGGATGCTCATGGTATCCAATGGTAATGAATTTTGACACAAGATCATCTTTTGTGAAGAGAAAAACATTCTCTACAAATGCTCATGGTATCCAATGACAGATGAATTTTGAAACAAGATCATCTTTTGTGAAGAGAAAAACATTCTCTACAAATGCTCATGGTATCCAATGACAGATGAATTTTGACACAAGATCATCTTTTGTGAAGAGAAAACATTCTCTACAAATGCTCATGGTATCCAATGACAGATGAATTTTGACACAAGATCATCTTTTGCCTCTATTCAATGACAGAGAAAAACATTCTCTACAAATGCTCATGGTATCCAATGACAGATGAATTTTGACACAAGATCATGTGAAGAGAAAAAATTTAAGGATGCTCATGGTATCCAATGACAATGAATCAAGATCATTTTGTGAAGAGAAAAACATTCTCTAAGGATGCTCATGGTATCCAATGACAGATGAATTTTGAACACAAGATCATCTTTTGTGAAGAGAAAAACATTCTCTACAAATGCTCATGGTATCCAATGACAGATGAATTTTGACACAAGATCATCTAAGGATTTGTATCCAATGACAGATGAAAAACTTGTAAGATTCATCTTTTGTGAAGATGAAAAACAAATGCTCATGGTATCCAATGACAGATGAATTTTGAAACAAGATCATCTTTTGTGAAGAAAAACATTCTCTACAAATGCTCATGGTATCCAATGACAGATGAATTTTGAAACAAGATCATCTTCTTGAAGAGAAAAACATTCTCTAAATGCTCATGGTATCCAATGACAGAGAATTTTGACACAAGATTTTGAAACAAGATCATCTTTTGAAACAAGAAGAGAAAAACATTCTCTACAAATGCTCATGGTATCCAATGACAAATGAATTTTGAAACAAGATCATCTTTTGTGAAGAGAAAAACATTCTCTACAAATGCTCAATGACAGGTATCCAATGACAGATGAATTTTGACACAAGATCATCTTTTGTGAAGAGAAAAAACATTCTCTACAAATGCTCATGAGTATCCAATGACAAGATGAATTTTGAACAAGATCATCTTTTGTGAAGAGAAAACATTCTCTAAGGATGCTCATGGTATCCAATGACAGATGAATTTTGAAACAAGATCATCTTTTGTGAAGAGAAAAACATTCTCATCTTGGTATCCAATGACAGATGAATTTTGAAACAAGATCATCTTTTGTGAAGAGAAAAACATTCTCTACAAATGCTCATGGTATCCAATGACAAGATGAAGAGAAAAATTTTAAGGATGCTCATGGTATCCAATGAAGATGAAACAAGATCATCTTTGTGAAGAGAAAAAACATTCTCTATAGAAATTGAAAAAGATCATGAAGAGTATCCAATGACAGATGAATTTTGAAACAAGATCATCTTTTGTGAAGAGAAACATTCTCTAACAAAAATCATGCTCATGGTATCCAATGACAGATGAATTTTGAAACAAGATCATCTTTTGTGAAGAGAAAAACATTCTCTACAAATGCTCATGGTATCCAATGACAGATGAATTTTTGAACAAGATCATTTTTGTGAAGAGAAAACATTCTCTAAGGATGCTCATGGTATCAATGACAATGACAAGATCTTTGTGAAGAGAAAAAACATTCTACAAATGCTCATTTTGACAGATGAATTTGACACAAGATCATCTTTGTGAAGAGAAAAACATTCTCTACAAATGCTCATGGTATCCAATGACAGATGAATTTTGAAACAAGATCATCTTTTGTGAAGAGAAAAAAAACATTCTGAAACAAGATCAAGAAGAGATGCTCATGGTATCCAATGACAGATGAATTTTGAAACAAGATCATCTTTTTTGTGAAGAGAAAAACATTCTCTACAAATGCTCATGGTATCCAATGACAGATGAATTTTGACACAAGATCATCTTTTGTGAAGAGAAAACATTCTCTACAAATGCTCATGGTATCCAATGACAGATGAATTTTGACACAAGATCATCTTTTGAAAGAGAAAACATTCTCTAAGGATGCTCATGGTATCCAATGACAGATGAATTTTGACACAAGAATCTTTTGAAGAGATCATCTTTGTGAAGAGAAAAAACATCATCTCTAAGGATGCTCATGGTATCCAATGACAGATGAATTTTTGAAACAAGATCATCTTTTGTGAAAGAAAAACATTCTCTGACAAATGCTCATGGTATCCAATGACAGATGAATTTTGACACAAGATCATCTTTTGTGAAGAGAAAAACATTCTCTACAAATGCTCATGGTATCCAATGACAGATGAATTTTGAAACAAGATCATCTTCTTGAAGAGAAAACATTCTCTAAATGCTCATGGTATCCAATGACAGATGAATTTTGAAACAAGATCATTTTTTGTGAAGAGAAAACATTCTCTAAGGATGCTCATGGTATCCAATGACAGATGAATTTTAACACAAGATCATCTTTTTTGTGAAAGAAGAAAATTCTCTACAGGATGCTCATGGTATCCAATGACAGATGAATTTTGAAACAAGATCACAAGATCATCTTTTGTGAAGAGAAAACATTCTCTACAAATGCTCATGGTATCCAATGACAGATGAATTTTGAAACAAGATCATCTTTTGTGAAGAGAAAACATTCTCTAAGGATGCTCATGGTATCCAATGACAGATGAATTTTGAAACAAGATCATCTTTTGTAGATGAATTTGAAAAAGATTCATCTTTGTGAAAAGAAAAACATTCTAGGATGCTCATGGTATCCAATGACAGATGAATTTCAAAACAAGATCATCAAGATCATCTTTTGACAGATGAATTTTGAAAAAGATCATCTTTTTGAAGAGAAAAACATTCTCTACAAATGCTCATGGTATCCAATGACAGATGAATTTTGACAAAACAAGATCATCTTTTGTGAACAGAAAAAACATTTCTTTCTCTACAAATGCTCATGGTATCCAATGACAGATGAATTTTGAAACAAGATCATCTTTTGTGAAGAGAAAACATTCTCTACAAATGCTCATGGTATCCAATGACAGATGAATTTTGACACAAGATCATCTTTTGTGAAGAGAAAAACATTCTCTACAAATGCTCATGGTATCCAATGACAGATGAATTTTGAAACAAGATCATCTTTTTGTGAAGAGAAAAAACATTCTCTAAGGATGCTCATGGTATCCAATGACAGATGAATTTTTGAAACAAGATCATCTTTTGTGAAGAAAAACATTCTCTAAGGATGCTCATGGTATCCAATGACAGATGAATTTTGAAACAAGATCATCTTTTGTGAAGAGAAAAACATTCTCTACAAATGCTCATGGTATCCAATGACAGATGAATTTTGAAACAAGATCATCTTTTGTGAAGAGAAAATCATCGGTATCCAATGACAGATGAAAAACAAGATCATCTTTGTGAAGAGAAAAACTACAAATGCTCATGGTATCCAATTTTGACAAGATGAAAAATTTTGAAACAAGATCATCTTTGTGAAGAGAAAACATTCTCTAAAATGCTCATGGTATCCAATGACAGATGAATTTTGACACAAGATCATCTTTTGTGAAGAAAAAAAACATCTCTACAAATGCTCATGGTATCAATGACAGATGAATTTTGAAACAAGATCATCTTTTGTGAAGAGAAAACATTCTGAAGTGAAAAATGCTCATGGTATCCAATGACAGATGAATTTTGAAACAAGATCATCTTTTGTGAAGAGAAAAACAAAATGCTCATGGTATTGACAGATGAATTTTGAAACAAGATCATGAAGAGCTCAGGATGCTCATGGTATCCAATGACAGATGAATTTTGACACAAGATCATCTTTGTGAAGAGAAAAACATTCTCTAAGGATGCTCATGGTATCCAATGACAGATGAATTTTGAAACAAGATCATCTTTTGTGAAGAGAAAAAACATTCTACAAATGCTCATGGTATCCAATGACAGATGAATTTTGACACAAGATCATCTTTGTGAAGAGAAAACATTTCTACAAATGCTCATGGTATCCAATGACAGATGAATTTTGACACAAGATCATCTTTTGTGAAGAGAAAAACATTCTCTACAAATGCTCATGGTATCCAATGACAGATGAATTTTGAAACAAGATCATCTTTTGTGAAGAAAAAAAAACATTCTCTAAGGATGCTCATGGCATCCAATGACAGATGAATTTTGAAACAAGATCATCTTTTGTGAAGAGAAAAACATTCTCTACAGATGCTCATGGTATCCAATGACAAATGAATTTTGACACAAGATCATCTTTTGTGAAGAGAAAAAAAATGTCTACAAATGCTCATGGTATCCAATGACAGATGAATTTTGAAAAACACAAGATCATCTTTTGTGAAGAAGAGAAAACATTCTACTGAGGATGCTCATGGTATCCAATGAACAGATGAATTTTGACACAAGATCATCATCTTTTGTGAAGAGAAAAACATTCTCTAAGGATGCTCATGGTATCCAATGACAGATGAATTTTGAATCATTTTTTGTGAAAGATAAGGATGCTCATTATCCAATGAAGATGACAAGATCATCTTTCTCTACAAATGCTCATGGTATCCAATGACAGATGAATTTTGACACAAGATCATCTTTGTGAAGAGAAAAACATTCTCTACAAATGCTCATGGTATCCAATGACAGATGAATTTTGACAAAAGATCATCTTTTGTGAAGAGAAAACATTCTCTAAGGATGCTCATGGTATCCAATGACAGATGAATTTTGACACAAGATCATCTTTTGTGAAGAGAAAAACATTCTCTAAGGATGCTCATGGTATCCAATGACAGATGAATTTTGACACAAAAACAAGATCATCTTTTGTGAAGAGAAAACATTCTCTACTAAGGATGCTCATGGTATCCAATGACAGATGAATTTTGAAACAAGATCATCTTTTGTGAAGAGAAAACATTCTCTAAGGATGCTCATGGTATCCAATGACAGATGAATTTTGAAACAAGATCATCTTTTGTGAAGAGAAAAACATTCTCTACAAATGCTCATGGTATCCAATGACAGATGAATTTTGACACAAGATCATCTTTTGTGAAGAGAAAAACATTCTCTACAAATGCTCATGGTATCCAATGACAGATGAATTTTGACACAAGATCATCTTTTGTGAAGAGAAAAACATTCTCTAAAATGCTCATGGTATCCAATGACAGATGAATTTTGAAACAAGATCATCTTTTGTGAAGAAAAAACATTCTCTAAGGATGCTCAAGATCATCTTTGTGAAGAGTATCCAATGACAGATGAATTTTGACAAAAGATCATCTTCTTGAAGAGAAAAATATTCTGTACAAATGCTCATGGTATCCAATGACAGACGAATTTTGAAACAAGCTCATCCTTTGTGAAGAGAAAAACATTCTCTACAAATGCTCATGGTATCCAATGACAGATGAATTTTGAAACAAGATCATCTTTTGTGAAGAGAAAAACATTCTCTAAAAATGCTCATGGTATCCAATGACAGATGAATTTTGACACAAGATCATCTTTTGTGAAGAGAAAAACATTCTCTAAGGATGCTCATGGTATCCAATGACAGATGAATTTTGAAACAAGATCATCTTTTGTGAAGAGAAAAACATTCTCTAAGGATGCTCATGGTATCCAATGACAGATGAATTTTGAAACAAGATCATCTTTTGTGAAGAGAAAACATTCTCTAAGGATGCTCATGGTATCCAATGACAGATGAATTTTGAAACAAGATCATCTTTTGTGAAAAAAAAAAACATTCATGGTATCCAATGACAGATGAATTTTTTGAAACAAGATCATCAATGTATCCAAGACAAATGAATTTCTAAGGAACACATGGTATCCAATGACAGATGAATTTTGAAACAAGATCAGAAGAGAAAAACATTCTCTACAAGATGCTCATGGTATCCAATGACAGATGAATTTTGAACAAGATCATCTTTTGTGAAAAAAAACATTCTCTACAAATGCTCATGGTATCCCAAAGATCATCTTTTGTGAAGAGAAAAACATCTTTTGTGAAAGAGAAAAACATTCTCTAAGGATTGGTATCCAATGACAGATGAATTTTGAAACAAGATCATCTTTTGTGAAGATAAAAACATTCTCTAAGGATGCTCATGGTATCCAATGACAGATGAATTTCAAACAAGATCATCTTTTGTGAAGAGAAAACATTCTCTACAAATGCTCATGGTATCCAATGACAGATGAATTTTGAAACAAGATCATCTTTTGTGAAGAGAAAACATTCTTAACGATCTATCCAATGACAGATGAGTTTTGAAACAAGATCATCTTTTGTGAACAGAAAACATTCTCAATGGTATCAATGCAATGAATTTTGACACAAGATCATCTTTTGTGAAGAGAAAAACATTCTCTACAAATGCTCATGGTATCCAATGACAGATGAATTTTGAAACAAGATCATCTTTTGTGAATGAGAAAAACATTCTCTCTAAGGATGCTCATGGTATCCAATGACAGATGAATTTGAAACAAGATCATCTTTTGTGAAGAGAAAAATTCTCTACAAATGCTCATGGTATCAATGACAGATGAATTTTGAACAAGATCATCTTTTTGAAGAAAAACATTCTCTACAAATGCTCATGGTATCCAATGACAGATGAATTTTCTAACAAGATCATCTTTTGTGAAGAAAAACATTCTCTACAGATGCTCATGGTATCCAATGACCAATGACACAATGAATTTTGAAACATGGTCAATGACAGATTTTGACACAAGATCATGAAGAGAAAAACATTCTCTAAGGATGCTCATGGTATCCAATGTCCAGATGAATTTTGAAGAGAAAACAAGATCATCTTTTTGAATTTTGAAGATCATCTTTGTGAAAAAAACATTCACTACAGATGCTAATCATGGTATCAATGAGAAATCAATTTTGGAAACAAAGTCTTTTTGTGAAGAAAAACATTCTCTACAGATGCTCACAGTATTCAATGACAGATGAATTTTTCATCTTTTATGAACAAAAAACATTCTTACAAATCTTTGTGATGCAATGAAAAAACATTCATCTTTTGTGATGAAAAAAAATTTTCTACAGATGGTCAATCAAATGACAGATAAATTTTGGAATAAGGTCACTTTTTGTCATCTTTTTTTGTATCCAATGAAAAAATTCTTTGTGATGGGAAAACATTTTCCAATCCAATGACAGATAAAAAAAAGGTCAGCTTTTCTATGGAAAAAAAATTCCCCATGGATGCTCACAGTACCCAATGACAGATGAATTATGCAACATGGTCTTTTTTTAATGAAACATGTCTTTTTTTTTTTAATGAAAATCCTATTAATCCCAGCATCCAATAACAGATGAAGTTTCTAACAAGGTCATCTTTTGTGATGAAAAAACATTTTCTACAGATGCTTACAGTGTCCAATGGCAAATGAATTTTGGAACATGGTCATTTTTTGCAATGAAAAAAATATTCTCTACATATGCTCAAAGTGTCCAATGAAGATGAATTTTGGAACAAGGTCTTCTTTTGTGAAAAAAAAAAAAAAAACATTCTCTACTGGTGCTCATGGTATTCAATGACAGATGAATTTTGAACAGGGTTATCTTTTGTGATGAAAAAACATTCTCTAAAGATGCTCACGGTATCCAATAACATGAATTTTGGAATAAATTCATCCTTTGTGAAGAAAAAGATTTGCACCAGATGCTCACAGTATCTAATGACATGATTTTTGAAACAAGGTCATATTGTGTGATTAAAAAACACTCTACAGATGCTCACTGTATCCAATGACAGATGAATTTTGGAAAAAGGTCATCTTTTGTATTGAAAAAACATTCTCTACAGATGCTCAAGGTGTCCAATGACAGAAGAGTTTTTAACAAGGTTGTCTTATCTGATGAAAAAATATTCACTACAGATCCTCACAGCATCCAATGGCTGATGGATTTTGGATCAAGGTCACCTTTTGTGATGAAAAACATCCTCTACAGATGCTCAATGTGTCCAATGACATGAACTTTTGAACACAATCATCTTTCGTAATGAAAAAACATTCTGTGCAGACGCTGACGATATCCAATGACAGATGAATTTTGGATCAAGGTCATCTTTTGTGGGGAAAAACATTCCCTTCAGTTGCTCAAGGCTTTAAATGACCAATGAATTCTGGTACACGGCCATCGTTTGTGATGGAAAAACATTCTCTACATATGCTCATAGTATCCACTGACAGATGAATTTTGGAATAGTCATCTTTTGTGATTAAAAAACATTCTTTGTAGATGCTCACAATATCTAACGGCATGGTTTTTGGAACAAAGTCATCTTTCGTGATGAAAAAAAATTCTCTACGGCTGCTCACAGTATCCAGTGACATGGATTTTTGGAGCAAGGTTATTGTTTGTGATGAAAAAAACATTTTCTACAGATGGCCAAAGTATTCAATAAAAGATGTATTTTGGAACAAGGTCTTTTTTTTGTGATGAAAAACATTCTCTACAAATGCTCACAGTATACAATAACAGGTAAATTTTGAAACAAGGTCAAGAAAAAACATTCTCTACAGATACCAGAGAATCCAATGACATGAATTTTGGAACAAGGTTGTTTTTTGTGATGAAAATACATTCTTGACCTCTACAAATACCACAGTATCCAATGACATGAATATTGCAACAAGGTCATTTTTTGTGATGAAAAAGAAACAGGTTTTGATATAGGAAAAACCTATTTTTGGTAGTTGCTGTTGAGTTCTCAAGGAAGTTATCTTCCAAGGTCTACCACAGCTCCATGGTGACCAAACAAATATCAAAGAATTCTCTTCTAGTTGGTCTTTTTGGCCAGGTATTGTGTCGTAATGGTTAACATCATAACACGTGACTGAGTATACAGTATAATGGACTCAAAGATATGAGGGCACTTTCCCTTGTCTTCAGAGAAGCCGAAGCCAGTTTTTCCAACGTCAAAGAACCTGCAAGAAAGAGAGGTGACTATTGAGCATGCGCATTGACCCCCTTGTTTACAACCGGGCCATTAAAGACCAAAGAGCCAGTACTCTCTGTTGGTCAATGCAGGATGATCCCTTGCTCAAATCCTATGTCTTTTCATCAAGGAAGTGGGAGGGTTTTGAGGAATCAACAGCGACTACCAAAAATATGTTTTTCCTATGTCAAAGCCTGTTTTTTGATAACGTAGTCACTTGTTTCATCCTCAAGGAGCTTTACAAAGAAATTGACACATGAAGAAAAAGGCTTAAGCTCTAAATTTTTAACCCCAAAAGGAAAAAACATTTCTGGTCTGAGGTCAAGCCATAAATTTCAAGCCCCATTCTTTATTCCAAATACTCTTCAGGTTTTGGTACCAAGGAACAAGAAACTATACACGAAATTATGTTTAGGATGTAGTTCTACAGTGGCTTACCTAAGCATGCTGGGTTTGGTTGCAATACTGTCGCCCTTCTCCCAGCAATTGTTAGCATACTCACTGTCAATAAATCCCTGGTTTTCTGCTGTAGCACCCAGGAAAGGAGTGTGGATTTGCCTTTTTAATGAGAAACACTACACTCATTCTCAGCCCTTGTAGGGAGAGTGGTTAGTTTGTGCTAGGGTGTAGGAAAATAGGACCTTCTGGGATGTTTGCCGTGACTTCTAGGTAAACCTTAAGTGCTTGAACTGGGCATAATGTACTGTCTGCAAAATTGAGTTTTCTTATACGAATAGATTTCCTTTTCAAAGGATCCTCATTCTTGGCCAGGAATGATGGGCCAGTGGACAATAATTGATGGTCAGCTATTTGCGTCATGCATAGTCCCCTTCTGAGAGAGCCCAGTTCACTAATACGAGCTCCTGATATTAATGCAATCAAGAAAACTGCCTTTTGTAGCATATGCGTTGTGGTTGTATTGGGTCTGCTGAATTAAGTGGTTGATAGAAGTCTAAACAACTTGTTCAGCGACCAAGTAATCAGAAGCCTTTTGGGAGCGGGCCTTTGTAGAGTAAAAGACTGCAGAAAGAAGTGACAACTTCTATAAGGGAGTGAATCCCAAATCCATAAAGTAACGGTTCCATTAATGCTGCCTTGTATGCCATGACTGTTGTAACCACAAGGTGTTTGTCTTCATAAGGGTATATAAGAAAAATGAAAAGTTTTTCTATAGAAATTTTAACTGGGCTCTTAGGATGAATATAATCTAACCATATCTTCCATACGGACTGGTATTGCCAGACAGATGATGTCTATAATTTTTTGCACTAGGTACCTAGCAATGTTGGGTGAGTAATTTTCACGATAGATATTTAAAAATATCTATCGTGAAAATTACTCACCCAACATTGCTAGGTACCTAGTGACTGCAGAAAAAATTATAGACATCATCTGTCTCAATACCAGTCCGTATGGAAGATATGGTTAGATTATATTCATCCTAAGAGCCCAGTTAAAATTTCTAAAGAAAAACTTTTCATTTTTCTTATATACCCTTATGAAAAAATCCATACGTGAAGATCTCAGCTCAGAAAGGATGCGTAAATGACTTTCCCTCCTACTGTCTGAGATAGAACACTGGACAATAGTGGAATTAATCTTTTCATCAGTTGCTGAAGTAATAGGAACCAATGCCTGTTTGGCAAATTTGAGGCTATTAAGTAAGCTGTTCCTTTGAAGGTTAGAAGTTTGCTCAAACCTTCAAAATCTGGGACAATGTAGGAAAAAAATATATCATCCTCCCTTATTCCAGTCTTTAGGAAGGCATCTCTTGTTGTTGCTTGACTGTCCAGGTTCAGAGACATATATTAAGAGTTTGTAATTCTCGTATGTGGTGAACAGGTCCACTTCCGGTTGTGGAAGCATGTTGGCTATTGTTTGAAAAGAGTGGATGCCCAACATCCACTCTCTTGAGGCTGTTGTTTTCCTTGATAGAGAGTCTGCTATTACAATGAGACACCCTGTGAGGTGAATTGCAGACATGTGCCACTTCCTTGCATGTGCCATCCGAGGATGGCTAGCATTATCATACTGAAAGGAGGTGAATGTGATCCTGACCTCTTGATGCAGGATATTGTAGTCATGTTGTCTCTCTCTTCTGGAGGTTTGAGTTTTTGAGGCAAAAAGACAGCCATCAGATCCAGGAAACTGTTATAAGAATTCCTCAGAGTAGCTGATCACCTCCCTGCCACCTGACGACCCTCCCATCCAGTCAACGAGGTATCTGTGTGTATTGCCACTTGTACAGACGGAGGAGTCAGGGTGATCTGTTTCACTAGAGATTCCTTCTGGATCCAAGGCTGAAGTATCTCCACAACTTTTTGAATCTTTTGATGAGGTCGGTCTCACGTCTTTTTTCTTGCTTGCAATAGCCAGAATTTGTTCACATTTTTAGTTGCAATCTAAGTATTGGATCTATTACTGATGCGAACTGCAGCAGGCCCATCATACATTCTAATTGCCATCTGGAAACTCTGGGCTGTGCAAGGAACCTTTTGAGGGCTTGCCTCATTTTGTTTTGAGCATGATGGGGAGAGACAACAGGCTGTGACAAGTATCCCAACATAGTCCCAGCCACTGAAAGTGTCTGCTGGGCGTGAGGTGGGATTTTTTCCAATTTATTAAAAAACCTTTGATTGTAGTCTGTTAACCATTACCCTTAGGCTTTTCAAGCACTATTTTCTTGTGGGCCCCCAGATTAACTAGTTGTCTAGGTAGACTATTAGTTGTATTCCTTTTTGTTTGAGTTCTTGAATGAATACATTGCTAATTTTGTAAAATATTCTTTAGGCAATATTTAGCCCAAAGGGCATGACTTTGAATCTGTACATATCTTCCCCTATCCGGAACTTTAGGAAGGGGCAGAAGGGAACAGCAATAGGGACACTCCAGTATGCATCTTTCAGATCTACAGAAACTGTTTGAGTCCCTTTTGGAATGATTCAACGTACTTGGGCAATGGTAGTTATCCATAACTTTTGGCCCACAATGTGCTTGTTCAATGTTGATTGTTTGAGGACCACTCTTCTTTTGGAGGAATCCTTTTTGAGGACACTGAAGAGATGTACGTGGTGGCGAATATAAATATGTTCCTCTATGGGCCCCATTAACAGGGACTTTCTGCACATACAAATAATGCTGTCCCCCAAATGGAAAAACTTCCATTGTCTGTGATGTCATCGAAACCAAGCCCCAACCATACAATTCCTATTGGTATCTACCTCTTCACCTGCCTTCACCTTTCACAGACATTCCAGGTGTTGCTTTTCCCTTTTCCCCCTATAAGATGGTTTTTGGAACTTGTGAAAAAGGATGTCCTTGCTGTTGTTGTTGTCCCTTTGCAGGGAATTGTCCCTTATGACCACCTACCTGTTTTTTGAAGAAAAAATTTTTGGGGTGACTGAAGGCTTATATGATTTTTGATCAAAGTGAGCCTTTTTTGGGGTTAGGTAAAGGGAAATTTTGGATTCTTTTGTTTCCTGAATTTCCCTTTCCCCGGAAGAGTGTACACTGTACAATTCTGCTGGAGGGCGCACTCACTGAGTTGAGCCACAACAGACTCCTCAAACAGGTCCTTACAGAAGGGGTTAGAATGTAATAATGCAGTGACATCGGAGAGTGATTTCATGGAGCCCTCATATGCTTCCATTTGCACTTTTATATGCCATTCTAGGAAGTCACAGAGTGCTTCCCATTGGGTTCTTATAAGACTTTTGGCCTCAACAGCAAAAATTATCCTGAAATCTTCCGAAAGCTTTTTGTTGGCAACTTCCAGCTAGGTGGCAGATGTTACAATACTAAGGAGTCTAAGCCCAGCATAAAATTCTGACGAGGCTGTCCTCTTTGAGTCTTCTCATAGGGGTCCCACACTGCTGCATAGCTATAACTAGAGGGAGCTTTTTCCTTTCAAAAGAGAGTTGTAGTGTTGCCCATTGCTCGTGGAATTTCCCAAAACTGGGATGACCATGGCAGACGGTTTTAATTCTGCCACTATCTCTTTATTTTTAGTCACTACAAATTCTGAAAATCTGTCTTCACATGATTAATAATTTTGAAAGTGAAGGGACAGAAGGCTGGGGCTACTTGGTGAGCTACTTGGGTCTTATTCAAAATGGAAGTTGAGATCCATTTTTTGTTAACCTGGTAAAGGGTGATTTCTATAGCTTTTAATGCTACAGGCACAGGTAAGAAAAACCGTTTGTTAGTAGTTTCTACATGTCTGGTGAAGATGGTTCCAAGTGCCATTCTTTATTAAGGAATGCTGCCCTGTTTCTAAATTCTACATGTACAACTTCAATCATAGTTTTTCTCTCATTAATTGCCTACTTGCCATCAGGAAAGAAAATGCACATTGAGGCATCTCGCCAAGGATTGTCAGTATCACCAGGGGTGAGTATTGGAGCCCCTGTTATGTTTTGATCTGAAGTTCTGTATTCTGAACCAATCATTTTGTTGTTTCTGGTCAGAATTCTAACATTATACCTTGTTTGGGCAGCATTTGTATCTACACCCACTTTTTGGTTACCAGATGTAGTACTTTTACATTTTGGGGTGTACATGACTGACTGACTTTCCTTTTTGGAATCATGCTTCATGTCCCTTATATATTACTGTTCTGTGGCAAGGGCATCTTTGATGTTACTCAATTTCCTTAAGGAACTGATCAAATGCCACAAACTGTGTATCCCTTTTGGAAGAGTTTGTGCAATCTAACTGAGCTTCAGCAACTGAACTGTAACTGCCTGTTAATCAAGGGGTGGAAGTCCTGGGTAAGTTACTACACCTCTCCGAAAATGTAGTAGTTTAAGTTGGAGTTTGGTGGATCCTAGTATCCCTTTTGGGGAAAAGATACTATTCAGCAACAATAGCCGCATGGGGGAATAGAATTCCTTCTGGAAGGTTTCTCCCATGGCTAGCTAAATTTTGTGCCTCTGAGCCTTCTGGGTTCAACAGGGCCATTTCAGTGCCTTCATACCCTTTAGTAAGAATGTCAACCCCATGTAGAGGTTCCTCTACTACCTCCGCAGGGTTAACCTGGGAGGTACTGGGGACTGAAGTTACAGTAAACCCCCCGTATTCGCGGTCTCATGATTTGCGGACTCCCCTATTCATGGATTTCTCTATGAACATGTACGAGGTATGTTCAATAAGTAATGAGAAAATGTCAGGAGAGACACTATTTATTTTCATAAGCTTACACAACTTTGTCTCCTTCAAAATAATTGCCTCTCGCAGCTACACACTTCTGCATGCATCTCTCCAAATCCTGGAAGACCTCCTCAAAGTCCTTTTTCAGTAGTCCCTTCAGGTAACTTTCTGATGCCTCTTTCAGCTCCTCTGTTGACTGGAATCTGGTTCCCCTGAGGCTGTCTTTCATGCATGGGAACAGGAAGAAGTCGCAAGGGGCTAGGTCAGGGCTGTATGGTGGGTGTTGTACCACTTTCATTCCCCTGTCGACCATCCAGGTGGTCACCAGCGTTGACTTGTGGCATGGGGCATTGTCCTGGTGGAACCACCACTGACCACTCCTCCACTCCTCTTCGGTCAGAATTGTCTCTACTGTGCCAATACTAATACCAACAGCTTCAGATAGCATCCTCACAGATATTCGATGGTCTTGCATCACTAACCTTTGCACTTCCTCAATGTTTTCCTCCTTGTGTGCACTTTTCGGTGCTCCAGATCTGGGTTCATCCTCAACCTGTTCATTTCCGTCAGAAAATCTGTTAAACCACCGATAGAAACTTGCTTGGCTCATCTGTTCATCCCCATAGGTTTCCTTTAACATTCCATAAGCTTCTTGTTTGGTTTTCTTAAGTTTAACACAAAAGTTGATGGCGTAACGCTGCTCCATGTTTCCCTGCAAGTGTTCACAGATCGGCAAACCGGATCAGAAATGGTTCCACCACATTCACCCCTGCACTCAGACCAGAGAGAACCATAGAGAGGGCTGACTTCCTATGTGCTGCATTGTAACTGAGTGAGCGCCAGCGGACATTTTGATTGTGTGTAACTGGAGGTTGCTAAAGACGCACCATTCCGTCACTGCAGCCTAGTCTACACCAAATTATCTCTCCATGGATCATTTACACCACACAGGCCACACCAAGAACCTCTGGATCAAAAGGAACAGAATGTTCTGCCATTAACTGTACAAAGTATACAAAAACAAACAAAGAAGTGGCCTTCTACTCTTTTCCAAAGGACAACACGAGATGAGTACATTAGTGTGTCACCCCATCTGCTTGTAAGCAGCTTGTATACTGCTATGTACTATTCATTATTGTTCTCAAAGTGTACAGTTTATGAAGCAATTGTATGTTACATTGAGACTAACATATTAATTGAAAATAAAGAATAAAGCACCCAAAGAAAAGGAATTACGTAAAAACAGAAAACTGAAGAAAATTTCCCGTATATGAATTCATATTAATCCAGTGAGTATTTTGTTAACAGGTCTTCACAGTGACTGATAAGTATAGCCCTGTCTAACTCGATTAAGCTTGGTGTGTGTTAATGCTTTTGGTGATGGACTGGTGGTGATTTTAATGCTAAACAATGTGTGCTATGTGCATGAGTTGATGCCTTTGGTGGTGGTACGTGATTAGTAATTAAATACTACCTATTTCCAATAGGTAGTATGCACAGGCATAGAATTTTGCACATATTTTGTTAAGGCATGGTATTTGCGAAGGCTTGACATTTTGCTAGCACGTTCTTCTTCTAGGGCCTATTATATATGCCATCATTTAATGACATTGAAGTACAATTATTACTTTTCCAGATCCAGTCCTTTCACAGGCAATTTTACGTAGCCTAAATGTTTGAAAATATTATTATTTTATTTTACAGAACTTTGAATAAAACTGTTTAAACATTTTTCCAAGGATTATTTTTATTTTATTTTACAGAACTTTGAATAAAACTGTTTAAACATTTATGGGTTATTTTTGTTTATAAATATACCACATACATGTCTGTAAGAATATCGGAGAAGAATAAAATTTTTATGCCACTAAGGAATTACCTAAATAGGTATTATTTGGAGCAAAGTCTATTCTGCTGATCTAGTCACATTTCGCTGTGATGTATCTGAGTGGTCCTGGTACTGTTACATACTTATATAGGCCTATTTGTACTTTTTATTTTCTGATATACGTCCATAAAATGAACAATCATAACAGCTGTCAAGTAAATAAACATTGCCAGTTTGTTGTGTTCCAGCATAAAGACAAACTGTTGGCCCTACAGTGGGTTGCAGTGCACTCAGAGCATATTTGTTTACAAAACGTTGCTGTTGCTGCAGCTCCAGTTACACACAATCAAAATGGTGGCCAAATTAGGCTGCACATAGGACGTCGGACCTCTCTATGGTTCTCTCTGACTCAGACCTACAAAAGGGATTTTGACAAAGGAAAAATCTATTTCTGGGGAAAGACCTGTGTCACCCGGTGAAATATCCATAAAGCATATATTTCTAGGTATAAGTATTGCTAAAAATACCAGAGAAAAAGCTAAACATGATGCCAGGGTTACGACCCCCAGTTCGAGCGCCAATTAACCCTTAAACGCCTACTGGACGTATCATACGACGACTAAAATTGTCTGTTGGGTGCCAAGTGGACGCATACCGCACGTCGACTACAAAAATTTCAACGCTCAACTTTGACTCGACCGAAATGGTCAAAAAACGCAATTGTAAGCTAAAACTCTTACATTCTAGTAATATTCAATCATGTACCTTCATTTTGCAACAAATTGGAAGTCTCTAGCACAATATTTCGATTTATGGTGAATTTTGAAAAAAATTTTTTCTTACGCCCGCAGTGTAACTCGGATGAAAATTTCAGAAATTCTTTCGTCATTTTGTCGTAATTTTTGCACTGTTCTATATTAGCCGTTACATAAAGTTTTATATATGAAAATGTGCGCAATTTCATGAACAATACAACAGAAAATAACTCATGGTTGTAGCTTTTATCACTTTTGAAATATTTTCATATAAACCACGATAACTGCCAAAATTTCAACCTTCGGTCAATTTCAACCTTCGGTCAACTTTGACTCGACCAAAATGGTCAAAAAACGCAATTGTAAGCTAAAACTCTTACATTCTAGTAATATTCAATCATTTACCTTCATTTTGCAACCAATTGGAAGTCTCTAGCACAATATTTCGATTTATGGTGAATTTTTGAAAAACTTTTTCCTTATGTCCGCGCCACAAATTCTTTCGTCACGTTGTCGTAATGTTTGCACTGTTTTATATTAGTCGTTACATAAAGTTTTATATAGGAAAATGTGCGCAATTTCATGTACAATACAACGGAAAATAACTCATAGTTGTAGCTTTTATCAGTTTTGAAATATTTTCATATAAATCACGATAACTGCCAAAATTTCAACCTTCGGTCAACTTTGACTCGACCGAAATGGTAAAAAAACGCAATTGTAAGCTAAAATTCTTACATTCTAGTAATATTCAATCATTTACCTTCATTTTGCAACCAATTGGAAGTCTCTAGCACAATATTTCGATTTATGGTGAATTTTTGAAAAAACTTTTTCCTTGTGTCCGCGCCACAAATTCTTTCGTCACGTTGTCGTAATGTTTGCACTGTTTTATATTAGTCGTTACATAAAGTTTTATATATGGAAATGTGCGCAGTTTCATGTAGAATACAACAGAAAATAACTCATGGTTCTATCTTTTATCAGTTTTGAAATATTTTCATATAAATCACAATAACTGCCAAAATTTCAACCTTTGGTTAACTTTAACTCGACCGAAATGGTCAAAAAACGCAATTATAAGCTAAAACTCTTACATTCTAGTAATATTCAATCGTTTACCTTAATTTTGCAATAAATTGGAAGTCTCTAGCACAATATTTCGATTTATGGTGAATTTTTTAAAAAAACATTTTCCTTACGTCTGCGCGGTAACTCGGCCGAACATCTCAGAAATTCTTTCGTCTCGTTGTCGTAATATTTGCACCGTTTTATATTAGTCGTTACATAAAGTTTTATATATGAAAATGTGCGCAATTTCATGTACAATACAACAGAAAATAACTCATGGTTGTAGCTTTTATCAGTTTTGAAATATTTTCATATAAATCACGATAAATAGAAAAAATTCGACTTTCAGTCAACTTTAACTCGACCGAAATGGTCGAAAACTGCAATTGTAAGCTAAAACACTTACAGTCTAGTAATATTCAATCAATTAGCTTCATTTTTCAACAAACGGGAAGTCTCTAGCACAATATTTCGATTTATGGTGAATTTTTTAAAAAACATTTTTTACGTCCACGTTGCGTTTAATTCATGCATCATTTTGTGATAATATTTTCTCTGTGTTGCTTTGATCGTTTTACAATTTGTTATATACCAAAATCATCGCAATTTAGTGTACAATACAACTAAAAAATATTAACTCATTAGCTTTAACCGTTGTGCTTACAGCGCGATTTGTATACAATTATGTTTTTTTTTTCGCTGTCATATATTCCAATATTTATATATGATAATGATATTTTTTTCATTTCTGATGGTTGCATACTAAACTTCAGGCAATGACAAAAAAAAGGAGCCAAAAATGAACTCTTAATCTTAAAAACTAAGCGTGCTGTGTTTTTTTGAAAAAAACTTTTTTTCCGCTTCGGCGCTAACTCACCGAACGCCGCAGGCATACGGGAGACGTTTTTGTAAATAGAGGCTCGGCGTTTAAGGGTTAATGGCGTCGGTATACACAAAGGGTGAGTGTTGCCACTGCCACAGGCCTCTGCCCTATAGAGATCTCCAATCTCAAAATCCCGAAAAATGAGGAGCCGTCACATACCCCACGTTCTTCTCCCAGCCAACCAACACCTCAGCCGCCATCTTATTGACATCCCAAGTTAGCACCCCCCCAAGCTTGGTATGCCACTCAGGGAGGGGAGGGGAAAGGAACTGGGATGGGTCACCAGGTGACACAGGTCTTCCCCAAGAAATAGATTTTTCCTTTGTCAAAATCCCTTTTCTGGGTTCGACCTGTGTCACCCGGTGAAATCATAACAGAGAAACAGTCATACAAAAGCTTGGTGGAACCTTCTAAGAAATACTTTAAAGGAGATAAATAAAACTGTAAGAAAAATACTGTGTTTTAATAACCCAAAGCAGTAATAATAAAACATGATTAATAATATAGGGCACACAGACAAAATTTTGTAATACCAAGACACTTAAAGCTAACAAAAGGGAAACAATAACAATATGCAAAAAGGTCAGGAGCCAGGCTGTGAAGCAGGCCTGACCTAAAGATAGACGGTATGGCGAGTAAATGAGGCAGGTAGGCGAGAGAGGAATAAAGGACAGGATAAACTAAGGTTACAAAAGTTATTCTAAGGCAGAAGGAACTATACTTCCTGCAGCCACTGTGGAAAATTTTAGAGCCTCTAGAGATTTAAGATAGTGGTGTTTGAACACTGCTGGTGATTTCCAACCCGTATATTTTTTAAGATCATCAAAATTCATATTATGAAAATAATTAGTGGCGGTGGCCACTGCTCGGATATCATGTACCTTAGGTACTGAATCCGGGTTTGCTTGTTTTATACAATATAGTATTTGTTGCCTGATGGCCTTTAAAGAAATGGTTCCTCCATTTTCCCTAACAAAAAGAGGGCCAGACATTATATTAGAAGTTCTATTCAAATAAGCCTTTAATGTGGTAACTGGACATAAGGACAGATTCTGTGGAAGGGGATAACCTTCCAAGGGGACCATCTATTTTGTGGATCTTCGTTCTTAGCTAAAAACTTGAGATCCGGAGATAACAGAACTTCTCCTGATGGGAGGAAATCAACATGGTTCGGTTCTCTAGAGAGAGCAGACAGTTCAGAAATTCTGGCACCTGAGGCTAGGCTAATTAAGAATAACGTTTTCCTTAACAGACTCGAATATGAACACAGTTCATTATCAGTGTCCGATGCTAATTTAAGTACATCATTTAAGAACCAGACAACCGTGTGGGGACGAGTTGCTGGTCTAAGACGAGCGCATGTTTTAGGAATTGATGAAAAATATGAGTCTGTAAGGTTAATATTGAAGCCACGTAAAAATGTTTTTCTTAGGGCCGATTTTGCTGTAGTAATAGTACTAGAGGCCAGTCCTTTCTCAAATAATGACCTGAAAAACGAGACTGCAAGGTTCGTGGTCATTTCTTGAGCTTCAGATTCTCTCAGGAATAATGCTAACTTTTTAACTGCTGAATCATATTGTCTGAGGGTAGATTCCCTTTTGTCTGATTCTATGAACAGTATGTTAATATGATCAATGTTAGCATCTTTCTGAGCTGCAAATTTCATGAAGTCCATAAAGCTAGGGCATTCAATATTCTTGAGGAAGCTGACACAGTCCGAGTTTGTACTATTTGCGTCAACTTTGGCCTGGGGATTTGTATGCATCGGAGTTTCAACTCTAGAAGAAGAGGAAACCAATTGCTCTTCGGCCAGTTGGGTGCCACAAGTGCTACTTGACCTTTGAATGATCTGAGTTTGTGTAAAACTTTCATCAACAGGTTTATTGGTGGAAACAGATAGATCCTTTGCCACCTGTTCCAATCTATTGACATCGCATCTGTGGAGTGAGCTAGAGGGTCTAGATTGGGAGCGACGTAACATGGAAGTTTGTGGTTGCTTTCTGTGGCAAACAGGTCCACCTGGAGACCTGGTACCTGACGGCAAATCCATTCGAAGGATGCTTTGTCCAGTGACCATTCCGACTCCAGCAGAGTTGTCCTGGACAGTGAATCTGCAATGACATTCTGGACACCTGCCAGATGGGTAGCTGACAGATGCCAATGGTGTTTTCTTGCCAGGGAGAAAATTGCTATCATTACTTGATTGATCCGGCTCAACTTGGAGCCCCCTCTGTTTATGCAATGCACAACTACTGCACTGTCCAGTACCAGTCTGATATGAATCTGTCTGGTTGGACGCAGTTTCTTCAGAGTTAGAAATACTGCCATTGCTTCCAGAATGTTGATATGAAACTGGCAGAACATAGTGGACCATGTTCCTTGAACTTTCTTGTGTTGGGAATATCCTCCCCATCCGCTCAGAGAAGCATCCGTGTGGATCACCAATGATGGAGGGGGAAATTGGAGAGGCACTGACCTTGACAAACTCTTGACTGTTGACCACGGTCGAAGCCTTTTCCTCAACACCAGCGGAATTAGGGACACCTTGTCTCTGTATCTGCTATTGGCTCGTCTCCGCCACACCATGTTTATATCTTTCAGTTTGGCTTTCAGCAGCAGATCTGTTACTGATGCGAACTGAAGAGAACCTAGGACTCTTTCCTGGGTACGACGAGAGGCTCTTTTGTTTTTGAGGAACTGCCTGGTAGCTTTGGCTATTTCCCTCCTTTTGGCTGGCAGAAGTGACAGTTTGTGTGTGTCCAGATCCCATTGGATTCCTACCCATTGAAATCGAGCCTCCGGAACTAGGCGGGATTTCTTCCTGTTTATTTGAAAACCTAGGGATTCCAGGAAGCTGATCACTATGGATGTTGCTCTCCGACATTCATTGGCGTTGGGTGCCCAAATTATCCAATCGTCTAGGTATGCGGCTAACATGATCCCCTGGGACCGTAGTTGTTGGACTACTGTTTCATACAGTTTGGTGAAAATTCTGGGCGCTATGTTGAGCCCGAATGGCATGACTCTGAACGAGTAAGCTTGATTTCCTAGTCTGAATCCTAGGTAAGGAGAGAAATTTCTCGCAATCGGGACGTGATAATAGGCGTCTGAAAGATCTATAGAGGTGGTGACGGCCCCACGGGGAAGTAGGGTCCGCACCTGCGAGATTGTAAGCATGCGAAACTTGTCGCATTGAATGTATAAATTGAGACGAGACAAGTCTAGGATTACTCTTTGCTGACTGGAGTCTTTCTTCGGAACACTGAACAGTCTGCCTTGAAATTTCAGGTGTCTCACTTTCTTTATTGCCCTCTTTTGAAGAAGGTCCTTTACAAAGTCCAGGAGGGCTTTGGATGGAAGCTGGTGGAATCTGACTGGCGGAGGAGGACCTCTGCTCCAGCTCCATCCCAGACCCTTGGAAACTATGCTGTGGGCCCACAGACTGAAGGTCCAATGGTTCCGGAAGAGATGTAACCTCCCGCCTACCTGAGGAGACTCATTGAGCGGGAGAGGCCTTACATCCTCTGCTACCTCGGCCTCCTCTTCCCCTTGAGAGAGGACGTGATGCAAACCTACCTCTGAAGGAGGCTCTGGCTCTGCTTCCCCTCGCATTTCTATTGAAACCTCGAAATGCCCCCTGGTTTTCAAACGAAGCGTTGAAAGCCGAGGACGCCACGAAGGTTGGAGGAGCAAGGGTTTGCTGGGCTGGCTGCATCAACACAAACTGTTGCTGAGGCTGAGACTTTGAGGTTGAAGGCTGACCGATCTGGGAGACCGGTACAGCTTGGAGCATAGTTTGGGTTTGAGGTTTTCTGTACCTCCTGAATCTTTTCCCCGTCCTGGCTTGAGGCCCGGCAGACTCGGTGGCCTTCCTTTTGAAGGGGAGACCCCAGCGGGAGCGAAGGCTCTGATTTGCTCTGGTTGCCTCCGCCAGAACATTGTTAACCTCATCCTCCGGGAAGATGTTGGGGCCCCAGATAGAACTCTTCATGAATCTATTGGGCTCGTGCCTAATAGTGGCGTCCGAAAAGATGTGTTTACGGCAGTTTAGTCTTGCCACTACAAAATCGTACAGGTCCGCCTGGAATGTCGCTAACAGGGACTTGGTCAGGACCTGGAAAAGAGGTTCTTCGGAGTAGGTTACCGCCGTTGCCTCCGTAATGGTAACAGAATGCAGGGAGCGACTCTACCTGCACCTAGCATCAAATTCTGCCATCAAAAGAGCCTCCAGAAGCTTGGGAAGCTGCTCACTAAAAAGAGATGAGGCGCACTCGGGGTCGAGTTTGCCCACCGTGAACGTGGTCGGGGCTCCCAACCAAAATTCCGAGTCTCCGGGGAAGACAAGAGAGGTGGGATCTGTCTCCCGGAGTTGAGGTAGCGGCTTACCCTCGATTCCCGCCTGACTAGTTAGCACTGCTACCTTAGTCGTGCAGGGGGTAGGGATGGAGTCACCTACCGAAAACATAGTGAAAGTCCCCTTAAAGGGGGTAATCTTAGTGTTTTCGCACTCCCACTCAGTGAGAGCGCGCATCAAGGTAGATTGGACTTGGTCCCTAGGGAAGATGACTGTCTCCTTCGGGACCTTGTCTGATCTGATCCAGGCTTACTCCGTAAGCCTGGCGTAGCCTGGGTAGGGAGGCACCAGGTCGGGTGGGAAGAACTCCAGTTCTTCCAACCGACGAGTTCCCAGGCCCTCGATGGTCAGGGTGTCTTCGTGCCGAGGAGCATGAAGGGCAAGGCGCCACGGGTTTCCCTTATCAAAGGGGGCAGACTGGAGGCATCTGGAACAGCATAGGTTTGGGCTGCTACTACGGAGCGCATAAACCCGGAGAGCAAGCTTTCCTGGGTCTGCATCCTCTCTGCTAGGGATTTCACCGACTCACCAGAGGTTTTTAGGCTCGAAACGAGCTGGGAGGAAAGGTCATTAATCCTGGCTTCAACCTTCTTGTCCAACTTCTGCATAAGAAGTTCTGCAAAGGCCTCAGGGTCAAAGTTAGGCTGAGGGGGACTAGCCTTCGATGACCTGGATCTCGACCCCTTGGGCGGGGGAGTAGCCTTGCTAGTGGATGCCACTGGGTTAAGGGCCAGTGACGACCTTGAGGGAGCTGACAGATTAGACTTTTTAGGCCTAGAGGACTTAGATAAGTACTTTTTCTTCAAGGTTTTCACCTTGGGGACAGTAGACCTGGACCTGTCCTCAAGGTAAGCTGTTTTCTGAAAACCTTGGAAAGAGGAAGAAGATGAAGGAGAATCAAAAAGAGGACTAACTAAACTCTCTCCCCCTGCCTCACTTACCACCCTACCTTCTACCTGGTGGTCTGGATCGACGCTCATGGGTTCAAGGTGGATATTGATCGCCGCCACCTCTTCAGCCACGTCTTCGCACAGGTTGTCTTCTTGGGAGGGTTGTGTCTCCTCCCGGATCCGCTCTATCAAGGGGGCAGCTACTTCCGCCGGTACTGAGGCTGAGATCCAGGCTCCGGGGTAGAGGAGATTGCAAACCTCCTCTGACAGGATGTAAGGCTTCCCCGACGCAACGTTCCTCCCAAACCCGCCGACCCAGATCTTCAGGGTTGACAGCGAAGAGTCGTGGGTAATACTGTCAGTCTGAAAGAAAGGAAATGATTTTGCGCGCGGCACACCTCATGGCCACAGGGTTGTTGGAGCACCGCCGTGCACCCTTGCTCCTGACAGCGTACCATCTGTAAGCGGAAAATGATACATGAGTATCGCGAGTTAAGGCCCACCGGAGTAAGTCCGGCGGAGATAGGATGCCTTAACGTAATAATGGGTGATGGAACATGCTTATTGATGGGCCAAATCCCGCCACAATTAAATCCGGCAGCATAAGGATAATACACAATACATGAGTAACATAAAGTTAAGGGCCGCCGGAGTATGTCCGGCGGTAACAGGATGCCTTAACCTAGGAACATGCATTCATATAAATAAACACTGCCGGAAAGAATCTGGCAGCGGACACAAATATAAGTTATACTACGGAATGGTCAACTAATTAAGTAAAGCAGAGTACTTGTAAGACACGCTAGTGTTATAATACTCCACTCTGATTGCCACGGAAATCTCGTTATCTCACACCTATGGTAGCGGCGGAAGAGGCGGAGAGGAGTTTTCATATCTGGCTCAACTCTCAACGCGTGGGGCGGGAACCAAGTAGTGGAAACCGCCGACCAACCGAAAACCATACCCACCGGAGTGGTAACGTGTACTATGACAACGAGAGATCTGACTAACCCGGCGGAGAATGAACATAGCGAAAGTCAAGATAGCATCCCTGGGACTGTGTTCGATGCTCCAGCTAACCCTGAGGGAAGCGAAGAAACGAAACACCTGCCGCCAATGGGAAGAGGAAGCAGAGTGGCGGAAACCGATAAGCGGTGGCCAGAAGGGTGGGTAACACCCTCTGGAAGCCGACAGAAACTCCCCACGGGGTGCTGATCATAAGTGTTCAGCGTCCCTCACGTAGGGAGATGTCAAGGTCACACGCCAAATGCTAATCGATAGGTAAGGAAGGACTAGGCTACATACACGAAAAGATCTGTGCAACCTTAGATCCTCGACCATCTTCCAAGGTCAAAACTTTTGACTTGGACAGGAAGGCCAGAAAAGGTGCTACAGGAGGGGGAGGAAACCACGCAATGTCTGGCCACACCCTCCAACACTGAAAGTCTGGTCAGGTGGGAGGCTATGAAATGAGGAGACCCTTCACTATTCTAACCTCACCTTCCAAAAACCTGGCAGCCTGGTCAGGTGGGCTAAAAAAAGGGGGGGGGGAAGGGCCTAACTAGCCTAACCTCACCTTCCGAAAACGTGACAGCATGGTCAGGTGGGCCAAGAGAGAACGAGGAACTCCCTCAACAAACTAACATCTCCCTCCAAAGCCTCAAAACGACCTGGTAAGGAGAGCTAGGAAGCATGAGCATCATGAAAAGAACCTATCCTGGCTAGCCTAACTCGCCGAAACCGATTATGGACCGGTCGAGCAGGCTAGGCTAGAAAATACCTAAACGAATAAACTAACTGACTTCAAGTACTAAAATAACAAGTTAACCAGATGATGTGTGAAACATAAAAACATATATATATACACTGAAAATATTTATGGATACGTAAAAGATTCAGATGTAGAGAAGGCCAAGCAACCCGCGGAATATGGGAAGCGGGGATATCCAATATGGCCGACCCTAACGCTGAATCACAATTAAAATTAATCCAACAATTTACATGTCATCCATCACCGTACACATCCGAAAATGTCAAGAGCATAACAGTACAAACATGAAAAATGTACCTACTCGCTGGCAGAGGAAGGGGACCAGAGAAAAAGGGAATTTATGATCGGAAAGGAGGGAGGAGGAAAAAACCTCCGACTCTAGCCAAGCTCAATCATGAAACGGGCTCCCAACCCCCTACCAGCGAAAAGGTGACCAAATAATGAAACTCCAATGAAAGGAGTATATATATATAAAATTATATAGAAAAAACTAGCAGAAACTCCTGCTAAAACCATGCGAAGACTAAGGGTCCAGCATGGCCGAGGCGAGAGGCTCCGCGATCAGCGGCGTCATGTTATTTACCTGGTAAACAATAAATTATAGGTCAAAAAGATGCCTCTGTAAGAAAAAACCAAAAGGAGATGGTACTCAACTTAGGTGATGCAAACTCTGGGAGGGATGACATGATGTAAGATCAACAATCACCAAAAATTAGCACCAAGAAAAAACACGGTGATGTTTTGAAGCGTGCTAAGTTGGAATGTCGATAAGAAGGCGGCTGAGGTGTTGGTTGGCTGGGAGAAGAACGTGGGGTATGTGACGGCTCCTCATTTTTCGGGATTTTGAGATTGGAGATCTCTATAGGGCAGAGGCCTGTGGCAGTGGCAACACTCACCCTTTGTGTATACCGACGCCATTAATTGGCGCTCAAACTGGGGGTCGTAACCCTGGCATCATGTTTAGCTTTTTCTCTGGTATTTTTAACAATACTTATACCTAGAAATATGTGCTATATGGATATTTCACCGGGTGACACTGTAGAGGGATGAATAAATTTGTTTTTATTTAGCATTTCCCAACGTTTTGTGAGAGAGAGAGAGAGTGTAATTGTCGTTAGTGAGTGCTTCGGTTGTTGGAAGAGGGATGAGGTCGTTAGTCTGTTTACGGTGCTGTCTGTCTGTGGAATATATGTGAGGATTTTTCGGTTTTGGAGAGTCTTGAGTCAGAGCTAGTGCTGGTCTGTCGTTTGGTTTGGACAGTTTTTTGTGTGCTTTTTGAGAGTTGTTGGTTTTCCTTGTTAGTGTACTGTTCTTGTTGTGTATATAATTCTATCTTCTTTTTTTATGTTCCCTTGTTTTGTCTGTGTGGTTTTGGGTGCTGTGTGGGCGACCGTTGATGCCTTACTCCATCTTCCAGCAACCGAGGATCAGGGTGAGTGTTGTGTACTGTTTTTTGTGGTTTGAAATTCCGCCACATAATATTTGGCGCCCAACGTGGGGCAGCTGGTGGGGCAGCTGCAATTGAGATTAGTGGCTAGTAGTGAGACTGGAGGGAATGGAAGAGGAACTGGGGAGGTTGAGAGAGGAGTTGCGGCTGGCAAGAGAGGAGAATGAGAGGCTGAGGGGTGAGAATGAGGAGTTGAGGAGTCAGTTGGAGGAGATGGGAGAAAACGAAGGAGTGCGAAAGAAGAAATGAAAGGGGAGATGAAAGAGTCAGAAGAGAGGATGGATAAAAAGTTGGAGGGAATGATGAAAGGTGTGGAAGAGATGGTGAAAGGTATGTTCAAGGGTGTTTTTGGAGAAGGGGCTGTTGGAGGCAGGTTCTCTGGAACGTGTGAAGGGGCAAGAGAGAAAGAAAAGGAGGAAGAAGTGAATGGAAGCGTGAGTGATGAAAGTGATATGGGAATAGGAAGTAAGAAACGAGGGAATGAGAGGCAGGGTAAGGAAAAGGGGAATGAAAAGCAAGGGAAGGAAGGAACAGAGGGAAAGTAAGGATAAGTCAGGGAAGGAAAAGGGAAGAAGGGAAAGGAAAGGAAATTGGTAAGAAGGGTAAGGAAGTGGGAAAGGCAGGAAAGGAGGGAGAGGGTGAAGGCAGTAGTGATAGTGAGGTGGATGGAGGTGAGTGGATAAAAGTGGATAAAAAGAGGGGGAAGAAGAGTGTAATGAGTAAGATGAATGTAAGTGCGGAAGTTGACTCTTTGTATTCGGAAGAGGGTATGAAAGGACAGAGTGAAAGTAGCGAAAGTGGGAGTGAAAGTGAGAAAGAAGTGAGAAAGGCTATGTATGTGAGGGAGGTACCCCGGTGTGAAAAGTATAATGAGTATGGAAGTAGGGATGTGCATGATTTCTTTAGGGAGTATGAAAGGTTTTGTCAGGATAAGTATGGGGAAAGTAAGAGAGTGTGGGCACGAGAATTAGGAGAATATTTGACTGGGTTTTTGCTTGATATGTATAGGGTTATTATGAGTGTGGGAGATGTTGAGTATGACAAGGTGAAAGCTAGACTAGTTGAGCAAGCGAGGCGTATGAAAGCGAGTGTTAAGTATAAGAGGAAGAATGAATTTGATGAGGCAAGAATGAAAGCTGGGGAAACCTTGTCACTGTATGCTTGTAGGCTGGAGACGTTGGCAAGGAAGAAGTTTGGGGATGATGGGATAGATGAATGTAAGGAGTTAGTACGGAAGTTGTTAGGGACAGTGCCAGATGGAGTTAGAGAATTTGTGAACTTGAAGCGGAAAGGAGAAGAAAAGATGGACGAATGAAAGGTTGACTTGGGGAGAAATTTTGAAATTGTAGAAGATTATGAGCTTGACAGGGTTATAAAAGAGAGCAGAAGTGTAAGTGTAAGGGCTGGGGTAGATGAGAGAGTACCAGAGTTTGGAAGCTTTAGGGATGCAGTGTTGAGGGGCCCAATGAGAATGGCCGATAGTGTAATAGACAGGAGTGTAAGAGCAAGTAATGTGGAGGTGCCAGTGAGGATGAATGGTGGGTTTGTAAGGGAACAACGGGTTGGACAGGTTAGGGATAGTAGTGTACAAAGGGGAAGGTCGATGAGTGGAAGTCGAGCGAAGTGTTTTAGATGTGGAAAGGAAGGACATACAAAGAATGAGTGTAGGTGGGCTTTAGGAGCATGTTTCGGATGTGGGCAATCGGGACATTTGGTAAGGGAGTGTACGAAAGATAGGGGGGTTAAATGCTACAGGTGCAGACAGGTGGGTCATATTGCTAATGGTTGTAGGGGTACCCGAGTGAATGTAATATGTGGCAACTGTGGTAAGAATGGGCATTATGCGAGAATGTGTTCAGAACCGAGAGCGAAGTGTGTCGAATGTGGAATGGAAGGGCATGTATCAAGTGTATGTAGACGAAAGAGGGTGACTGTGACAGCGAATGCGGGAAACTGAGTGTGAAGGGGGTTCAAATGGGTGGATCCTCTAGGATGCAAGCGGTGCGTGTGATGCATGTACGTGAGGGGTTGTTGCATGAGGGAGGTTTTGCTGGAAAGACTGATGAGTGCATGAGTGTGCAAGTGTGTTGTAAGGGAGTAAGATTGATTGCCTAAGTAGATACCGGGTGTAGTATGAATGTCATATTTAAGAATGGATGTGAGAAATTGAGGAATACGTGTGAGATTAGGAATTGTCAGGGGGAAGTAAGAGGGATTGGAAATTTAAGGGTAGCAGTGGTTGGAAGAGTGTGTGAACGGTTAGAAATTGGGAGTGTAGTGGTGGATGAAAGTGATTTTTGTGTGATTGAGAGTACGAATGATAAATATGATATTTTATTGGGATGTCAGTTTTTGAAAAAATGCGGGATGGTGGTCCGTCCTAGTATGAATGTAATTGAATTACGTATGAAAGGGGATGTGCTTGGGGATTTGTATTTGGGGAAGGATGGTAGGGTTGAGCAAAAATTGTGGAAGAGAGTGCCTGTAATTGCGACAGAGAGGGTAAAAGTGCCACATGAGATTGGAGAAGTTGTGAGTGTGAAAGTGGCTTGGCCGGATAGCCTCGGGATAGCCAACAATGATAGGTGTGAGTATGTGGTTGAGGGAATAGACATAAATAAATTAGTCAGGGCAAATGTGTGTGTATATGATGGGGTTTTGAACATGGGAGATCCGAGGGTATATATAACGTCATTGCCGAGTGTCAGGAAGAAGCGAGTCCGAGGAATATGTGAGGGAGATTGCGTGGGAATATTACGTACGTTGGTGAATGTGGATGATGAGAGGTACGTGAAGGTACGGCAGGTGATGACAGGTGATTTGAAAGGAGTTAATGATTGGATGTATGAGGAGTTGAAAGAAAGAGTAAAGGTAGATGAAAATGTAAGTGATAACGTAAGAGAACGATTGAGGAGAATGTTGTGGGATAGGCAGGGGGCACTGAGTCGTGGTGACGAGGATTTTGGGGATCAAGCTTCCGAATTTAAAATAGTTCTGGAAGACGACACCCCATGTATCAGCGCCCCCGACATTTTTCTCCGTCTATCAATCGTGAGATAGAGGAGCAGTGTGAGGAGCTTGAGAGGGTGGGAGTGATTGAAAGGAGTACGAGCGCCTGGAATAGCCCCATTGTACCGGTACGTAAGCCAGATGGAAGTTTGCGAATGTGTGTGGATTATCGGAAGGTGAATGAAGTAACTGTGAAAGAGCGATTCCCGATGAATGTGGTGTCTGATTGTGTGTACAAGATGAATGGAATGAAAGTGTTTACAAAATTAGATCTGGTAAGGGGCTATTACCAGATGCCTCTGGAGGAGGGGAGCAGGCATATTACGGCCTTTTCTAGTAGTTCCTGCCACTACCAGTTCCGGAGATTAAGTTTCGGACTGGCTAATGCGCCTGCTGCCTTCCAAAGGGCAATGAATGTGGTCCTGGCTGGGTTTGATCGCAAGAAGGTAACTGTTTTTATAGATGATATTTTGATTGCGAGTGAGACTGTAGAAGAGAATATGGAACTGCTTGAACAAGTGTTAGAAAGGTTGGAAGAAGTAGGAATAAAAGTAAAACTTGGAAAGTGTGCTTGGTTGGCTGGGGAGGTGGAATTCCTAGGGCATATGGTGAGTGGAAGAGGTGTAAGGAAGAGTGATAAGTTCGTGAACAAGGTAAGGGAATTTCCACGTCCCGGACCGTGCGTGAGTTGAAAGGATTTTTAGGTTTAATTGAGTTTGGAAGGAAGTTTATAAAAGATTGTTCAGGGATCGGAAACCACTTACTGAATGGACGGGAAGAGAAATTGTGTAAGATTGAAATGGGATGAGCGAATGATCGAAGCGTTCGAGAGATTGAAAGAGGAGGCTGCTAGAGACGTGACGTTGGCTTTCCCGGACTATAGTGAGAATGCGAATAAACTAGAACTGTATACGGATGCAAGTAAATATAGTATGGGAGGATGCTTGGTACAAATGCAGAAGGCGAATGGGGGAGAACAATTGAGAGTAATTGCGTATGTGAGCAAGGCGTTTGGAAAGGCAGAGTTGAAATATTCGGTGATTGAAAAGGAATTGGCTGCAATAAGGTTTTGTGTGAAAGCGTTGAAAGTATTTTTGTATGGGGTAGATTTTGTGATACGGACGGACCATCGACCGTTAGTATATATGGTTAAAAAGGAGAGTGTGAATGCTAGAATTGCGAGAACGATAGAGGATTTGAATGAGTTTAGTTTTAAGGTAGAGTATGTACAAGGTAGACAGAATATTGTTGCAGATGTTATGTCGCGTATGTGGACTGAACGAGATGATAGGGTTAGGAGCGACTGGGACCAGGACCAAGTACCTGTAGGATTTGTGGTAAAGCAACAGTATGTAGGGGAGAATCGAGTGTGGGAATGTCTGTTTGGGGGGTTGAGTAATTTGGAAACAAATGGGTTGATTGACGGAGTGCCTGCAAGCATGAACGAGTTGCGTGAAAAGGTGATGAATGAGATGCCAGAAGGAGGAGTGCATGAGGAAGGAAGGGAATTAGATGAGGAGGAAAAGTTAGTGAAAGTGTTGTTGGTAGTGGCTGAAATGTTTAAAATTACAGTATGATTGTTCTTTGGATGGAATAGGCCGGTGGAGTATAAAGGAAGGGTGAATGAAAATGGTACGAAAGTGATTTTAATTGTTCACTGTGGAAAGGATACTTGTAGCTGGCTGGTTAAGAAGGGTGATTGTGGGGAACATGAGGGAATAAGGGGTAGGGTTGAGGATATCGTTGAAGATGAATGCGATGAGGATGGTTGTGAGGAAGCTAAGCAGGTGAATGTAGCCGTGAGAGCGTGTATGCATGAAGCGAAAGGTAAATTAGTAACGAATGTAGTGGTGGATCAGAATAAATATTGTAGTTTGGTAGACATGGGAGCACAAGTGTCGTTAGTGAGTAGTACAGTAGTTAGTGAATTGGAAAGGTGCGATTGGGATATAAAAAGAAAATCAACGAGTGTAAGGATACATGGTTTGGGACAAGGGAGTGTGTTAGTATGGGAGGAGGTACAATTAAAAATTCAGTTAGGGGGATTTGAAATAATACATAATTTTGTAGTCATGGATGAGAATGATATGCCAACATGTTTTTATTAGGAATTGATTTTATGAGAATGCATGATATAAGTGTGGATGTCGGGAGGGGAATTTTAGGAAAGGGCGGCAGGGAAATAACGAAGGTTAAAGGAGGGATGTGTCTAAAACTAGTTTTGTAGGTATGGTAGATATTGCAAGGAGTGAAAATGATTTGTTGAGTGAAGAGGAAATTAAGCAGATGCAAAATCAGTACATGAAAATAAATATGTTAAGAGAGTGTGTGTTAGGGGTGTAAGAGTAGGAAGTTGGCCGTCTGAGTTAGAAGTGTATAAGCGAAGTGCTAAGAGATTTGTTGTATGTAAAGGTATAGTTTATTTTTTGCATCAGGAAGGAATATGGGATGGGAAGTGCATGTGCCAGTATTTTCGGAGACGCAGCCGTGGGTATGTGTTTATTGGTGCATAATAGGTTTGGGCATCTGGGGAAAAATAAATTATGGGAATGTATGAGAGAGAGATTGTATGTGCCTGGACTGAGTAAAATTTGTGCGGATGTAGCGATTACGTTAATGCGGACTGTCAGAAGGGTAAGTATCAAAGTGTGCATGCGAATCCACCTGTGTTGCGATTGCAGATGAAAGAGTTATTTGAGATGGTTGTGATTGATTGTGTGTCGTTGCCTGTGACTGCTAGAGGACATGTGGGAATGGTTGTAATGGTAGATCATTTGAGTAAGTTTGCATATGTGGTAGCGATTCGGAACAAAAAGAGTGAGACTGTAGCGAGAATGGTGGGTCAAGTGATGTTGCCAATGTGTGTGCAAGCCGACGCGAATGTTGAGTGACAATGGGCCTGAATTTGTTGGATGGGAGTTTGGGCAAATGTTGCGTGATTGGGGCATAGAACATGTGTACTGTACGCCGTATATGCCCAGTGCGAATGGATTGGCGGAACGAACGGTGAGAACGTTGACAGAGATCTTACGTATGATGAGTGAATGTGATAATGATTGGGATGTAAATGTTGGGCGAGCGTTGTGGGTATACAATGCCACCGTGCATAAGGGTATTGGTATGTCTCCGTGTAAATATGTACAGTATTAAATTTTGAAAAGATAGTGAGACCGAGATTGGGTATATCTGAGAATGATAGAGAGGTATGGAAGAAGGCGCATGAGAGGTTTGAAAGTTACAAGGTGGGCGAGAAAGTGTTGAAAGAAGTAATCGAGAAAGGGCGGTTGAATGTAAATAAAGTGCGTGAAAAATTTGAGGGTCCGTATGAAGTGTTGGAAGTTGGTCCCAGTGGGCTTAGTTATGTTGTAGGGGAAGTATGTGTAGATGGTAGTGTGAGAGAAATACGAGCGCATCACAACCAATTGCGTAGATGGAAGGATGTACCGGAATATGTGAGAGAGAATGGGGTGTATAAATGGTTGAAATCGAATGTGGGTGAACCAAGTATGCATGAGAGCTTGTGTATGGAGGATCAGCAATTTGTTTTGATAGAGTATGGTAGTAAACGTAAGAAAGGGAAGAACGTAAGTGAACGGAATGGTCGTAAGTTGTATGATAGGGGTGTGAGTGCCAAAGTGGAAATGAGTGATAAAGCGTGTAATATGGATGAATGGGATGGTATGAATAGAACGTATAGCATATGCGGGTTTGATATAACTGAGTTGACTGAACGTGTAGTGGTTAGTGAACGGTTGGAGGTGAGCGAAAGTGTAAGAGTAAGAGAGCGTAGCAGTAATATACAAGTGATTGAAAGCATGAATGAATCGTTGCAAGAATTGGAAAGGTCAATGAGCGAATGGGATGGGTTAGTTGAAGAATTGGGGGAGGTATTTGGGAACGAGTTAGAGGGTATAGATGAGATTGTGGATGAAATTGAGAGTGGGAATAGTGAAGAAGATAGCGTGAATCTGAGAGAGAATGGAGGAGAAGATGTGGATTTGAATGTTGCTAGAAGAGAGAATGATTCTGAGAGAATGATTGCGTGCCCGCGAACGTGATCTAGAGGACCTGCTAGTGAGCATCCGTGGGTGTTGCGTAAGGCGATTTGAATGCAGTGTGAAAGGTATTGGTTGGGAAATGCTAAAAGGGGGGAGAATTGTAGAGGGATGAATAAATTTGTTTTTATTTAGCATTTCCCAATGTTTTGTGAGAGAGAGAGAGAGAGAGAGAGAGAGAGAGAGAGAGAGAGAGAGAGAGAGAGAGAGAGAGAGAGAGAGTGTGTGTGTGTGTGTGTGTAATTGTCGTTAGTGAGTGCTTCGGTTGTTGGAAGAGGGATGAGGTCGTTAGTTTGTTTACGGCGCTGTCTGTCTGTGGAATATATGTGAGGATTTTTTGGTTTTGGAGAGTCTTGAGTCAGAGCTAGTGCTGGTCTGTCGTTTGGTTTGGACAGTTTTTTGTGTGCTTTTTGAGAGTTGTTGGTTTTCCTTGTTAGTGTACTGTTCTTGTTGTGTATATAATTCTATCTTCTTTTTTTATGTTCCCTTGTTTTGTTTGTGTGGTTTTGGGTGCTGTGTGGGCAACCGTGGACACCTTACTCCATCTTCCAGCAACCGAGGATCAGGGTGAGTGTTGTGTACTGTTTTTTGTGGTTTGAAATTCCGCCACAACACAGGTCGAACCCAGAAATATAGAAAGTTGCCAGTTTGTCATTTTATAGAATATATGTATGTGTACTTCACCATGAAGTAGTATTCTGATCAAATCATATTTAGTGTCTCGCCTGACATTTTCTCATTACTTATTGAACATACCTCGTATATGCATTATTCGCTGAAAATATGCTCATTCATGGTATTTTTCACTGAGAAATGTTCAATAATTACTGAACTTTCATCTCATTTTCATGACTAACTGCACTTTTTGTGATGAAAAAAACATTCTCTACAGATGCTCACAACATCCAATGAGATGAATTTTGGAACAAGGTCATCTTTTGTGATAAAAAAATTCTCTACGGACGCTCACGGTATCCAATGAGAGATGAATTTTGGAACAAGGTCACCTTTTGTGATTAAAAAAAACCATCCTCTATGGATGCTCATGGTAGCCTTCACCATTGGCCTCTCAGAAAAAAATAACTTTAACCATATTATGTGAAGAGGGGTTACGAAGGTAAGGGGTGAATAAGAAAAAAGTCGAATTTAAAAACAGTTGGTTTATCACTCCCAGTAAGAAGGTTTCACTCAAAATGAATTTTTACTTGTGTTTTATTGTTAGTGTGTTATTTCACAATGTCCCACTGATAAGAATGAAGGCTTTTTTGTCATAAGGTCTATTTTAAAAATTACAGGTACAGGTCTATTATAAATATTAGACCTTTATAGTGGGTTTTGTAGGCCTATTATACGAAATGACACTATTATTATCGGTATATAAGGATTTGATCATAATATCACTACAGACCTATCATATGAACTGGTTATTTGTATTAGTACAGGTCTATTATATGAACTGAGGCTTCATTTCATTATAGTGCTACATTAACATTCCAATCAATGCATATTTTAGGGATACTTTGTTTTACTCCATTATTTCTTTCCTTTGATAATTATTCATCTGTGCTTCACACAGATTTAATTTCATAATTTTGGCTTAAATAAATAACATGAGAGTTCAGTTTACCTTTGTAGAATTTCCCTCTGTCTAGCTGTTATTTCATGCTGTGAAGCAACATGTTTTGAACTGAAGAAAGACTAAAGCTTAATTTTAAAGGATGTTTGAGCTCTTGATTTTCCCAGCCTATTTTGTGGCCTATCATTGTCTATCTGTTGAGTAAGAAAGCTGTGTCGCAACATTTAATGGTGCCCAGGCCCTGGATTAGTGTGGACTTGAGTATAATCCCAGGAAAAAGTGTACAGTATTTGACAAAATATGGCCAATCTTGAAAGGTTGGGAATAACCTGCATGTCTGCAAGGGGATGGGTTACCCATTTCTCCAAGGTTTTAAAGGCTTTGTTGGATAAAGCAAAAGAAGATTTGATTGGTATTGAGCTAGAGGATGTTAATTTGTAATGAACTAGAAGATGCGATTGATGAATCTAATGCAAGAACAGCTAATCTGGATGATACCCAAAGCTGTTATGAAGCAATGCTTGATGACCCTGATGAACTCAACAAGGACATCAATGCCACATTCCAATTTCATCAAGATTCTAGGCTATGGCAAGTGAAAGCACCCAGTACTTGAATGAAATGGCCAAGGACGAGAAATCCAGCAAACAGAATCCTATGGATGTGTTCTGGTAGACCTGTAAATGCTTCCATGAGTGTAAGATTACCTAGATCAGAGTTGCCAAATTCAGGAGTGATCTGACTGAGTGGCAGTCCTTCTGGGACCGTTTTTTGCTTTAGGTGATGATACCAATTTACCTGTCATAAGTAAATTCAGTTACCTGCAGTCTTTGCTGGAAAGTGAAGCAAATTTGTGATTCACGGGTTGGCTTTGATTTCCAGTAATTCTGTTGCATATTGATTTCCAGTAATTCTGTTGCATAAGATATGTTAAAATATAGGTTTGGACACTTTTAAATGTAAGCAAGCCTACTAAAATATAAATTTTCATAATCAAACTTCTTATTTGAACCGGACAACTGTCTAGTTCACCTGTTTCTCCACCAGGTGTGTTCGAATGTTTTAAGCTCTAGTTAGAATTCTCCTTGACAGCCCACTAAGATGTGGGGAGGCTGGGCGGGATGCCAATTTAACAGTATTCAAGTATCCAAATAATAAATTTTATTATGAAAATTTATATTATTTGGGATGAACCTTACCTACTGTTAAATTCGGTGACTCCCACACATAGAAATGAATGGCGGGTAGTGCAGCTAGACAAAATTCCACTCAGCCAAGTGAGCTGAGCTTACTGTGTGAAACCCAAAAATATTCTTACCTAATCTGGAATCCTCTCTGGGTAATACTGCCGCCAGAAGGTAGATTCTATTCAGGGTGCAAGACCCTAATGTGTGTGCAGCTAAGAGGAGCCTTGCTGAGAAAACCGCTTCTTCTTCAGCCAGCATGGAAGAAGCGGCGTGACTGGACCCCTGTGCCTGGGTCTGAAAGCCCCAAAACCAAATGATAGTCAATAAACAAGAAATACCTATGACACAAAGGTACGCTCCTGTACAACAAAAGTACTTTCATGCTCCCCACAAATCAAAGCCAGGATAAAATAATGAACCTAAAAAAAGTAGCTCTTTCTTTCAGTTCAGGAAAAGACTTCACCTGCTGCTACTAGCAGGAAAGGGCTTTACGGTTTTCGAATGTGATTTATACATCTTTAAGTTAATGAGCAGCAAAAACTGAATTGCATTTCCACTGTGCTGCATTAATTACATCTTCAGGAGACAAATTTTTAAAAAACTAAAAGATGTAGCAACTGCCCTCACACTATTAATATTTACCTTCAATAAATAAAGGTAAAAGATTTGAGGACAACTCTTCATGAGATAGTTTTACCAAATGCTTAACCAAAAAGGACATCAGATCTTAGATAATGGAGTGTTACGCTTCCTAACACCCCAAAACAAATTATTAACTTTACCTCTTGGCAGCTTTAACCTATCTAAATAGATTTTAATAGCCTTCACAGGACAGAGTAGAGCCTCTTCTTCATACCCCACCTAAGAGGTTAAATTAGGAATCTTTACCATTCTTGGCAGGAGCTTAGCCTTAACATCATTTTTTTGCCCTGAACAAAGGCATAAATGATAAAATGGCATCTCCTTTACAGAAACCTACCGTGTAGGAGAATGCTTGTAACTCGCTCAATCTTTTTGCCGTTGTCGCTAGTGCTAACAAAAAAAAAAAAAAAAAGTTTTCATGGTCAAAAACTTCAGTGAAGCAGATTCCAAAGGCTCAAATGGAAATGCGGATAAGAACTCCAAGACTACATCCAAGTTCCATGAAAGAGATTGATATTGCAGTCTAGGGTTTTCAGTCTCACACGATCTTAACACCTCTTTAAGATCTGAATTGCTGGAAATGTCCAATTGTACATGCTGTAAAAATGAAGAAAGCATGGACTCATACCCTCAAATAGCAGCTACCGAAAGATTCTTACTATATCTAAGAAAATGTCAGAATTTTATAATGTTATCTACAGAGGTACTGATGCTGGAAATCCCTCTAGAATGACATCAGGAGTAGTACACAAACCATTGTCTTTGATACAGGGCCGAGGTTGAAGCTCATCTTGATTTAAGGATAGACTTTCAGGAAAGTTTAGAAAAGCTCCTCGCTCAGAGGAGACAGTCAAGAGTCTCTAAGAGGTGAAATGCAGCACACGGAGGTTTTGGTGGAACCTCACTGAACTCAGTTGTTTGAGTAGATCCTTCCTTAACAAAAGAATACGAGGAAGATCTATCGAAAGAGTTAACAGGTCCAGAAACCATTCTCTCTGAGGCCACCAAGAAGCTACTAGAATCATTCTGCAGTGGACTGAATCCTGAAACTTGTTCAGCACTTTCCTTATTACTGCAAAAGGAGGAGAAGCATAAGCATCCAGACTGGACCAATCTTGAAGAAACTTCTACTGCCCAAACCTGAGGGTCCTGGCATGGAGAACAATACACCAGGAACTTTTTGCTCAATAATGTCGTGAACAGATCCACATTCAGTGCTCCCCATAGAGACTGGCATACTTGCAGATGTAATGACCACTCTGTGTGAAGGACTTGTCCTTCCTACTCAAATGATCCGCCAACATGTTGTCTTTTCCCAAAATGAACTGAGACCAACACTATGCTCCTGGCTTCAGCCCAAAGAAGCAACCTCCCCACTAACTGAAACACTGACTCCAATTTCGTTCTGCCCCGGTTCCTGATGTATGCCAAAGAGGTTATACTGTCTGAAAAGACTGCTATGACTTTTCCTCTAGCTAGATGCTTGCAATGAAGAAGTGCCTTCCATATAGCCAACAGCTCTAGATTGTTCATGTGCAAATCCTTCTCTTGTGGAGACCACTGTCTGGACAGCTGTTGGCTTCCCAGGCATGCTCCCCAGCCTGTTAGAGAAGTGCCTAAAAACAAGGGATAACCCTTTCTCCAGTCTTTGACGGTCACTCCACCATGTCAACGTCTCTTGAAGATTGACAGGGAGCAAGACTAAAAGGAAGTCTGGCTGAGACTTCCTGTCCCATGTCTTTCTCAAATAAAAATGAACTGGCCGCATCATGAGTTTTACTGACCCAACAAATTTCTCTAAAGATGCCATGTGTCCAGCAGAGACAGCCAGAGCTTTGCTGGAAGCCTCCTTAAGAGCTGAAATTTTCTGAGGAGATATAAAAAATTGTCTATTCATTTCTCTGAAGGAAAAACCTGAAAATTGTGAGTCTATCCTCATCCCCAGGTAGAGAATGGAATGAGCTGGACCCAGTGCAGACTTCTGAAAATTTATCACAATGCCCAGAGAAAGAGCCAGGCAAAGCAACAGACTCCTGGCCCTCAAAACTCTGTCCAGAGTTGACCAACACCAGCCAGTCGTCTAAACTGAGCAGAATCCTTATTCCCAAGAGGTGACACCATACTCCTAGTGGCACTAAAATTCTCGTGAATACCTGAGGAGCCATACACAGGCTGAAACAAAGTGCCTTGAACTGAAATACCTTCCATGCAAACACAAACTGAAGAAACTTGCAAGAATGAGAGTTTATCGGAATGTGGAAATACACATCCTGCATGTCCACTGATATCATTCAGTTGTTCTTCTGAATTGCCTCTAGCACTGTGCTGGCTGATTCCAAGGAGGAATGGGATAGCCGAATGAAGGCGTTGAGTTTTGACACATCTAGAACCCCGCCATGTCTCCTGACACCCGCTCGATCGCCTTCTCTAGCAAAGCTACCACCTCTTATTGGAGAATAAGAAACTTTCTCTGCTGCTGAAGATAAGAAGGAAAAGCTATTGGGGATAATGACAGAGGAGGGAGGAGACAGAAAAGGAATTACATATCTTTCTCTTAGAACCTTCACCACCCAATGTTCTGTTCCTAATTCTCTCCAGACTTTCCTGAAGGCCTGTAGTTGACTTTCTCCTGGAACTTGAGGGCATAAAACTTCATTTCTTTCTAAAAGTCTTCGTAGATTCGCTTTTACTGAAGCCTGAAGTGGGTCTAAGTAGTGAAATATCTTAGAAGCTGAAGACGCTTCCTGAGACGAGGAGGCACAAAACTTAGCTGGAGGGCCAGAAGTAAGGGAAGGAACAGGCCTCTTCATGCTTGACATAACAGACTGTCTGATCAACTCTCTATTTTCTTGCACTACAATATCCTCCCTTATTGCCTTAAATAGGGATGGATTAAGATTATGATCTACAGGAGAAACTAAAGCTGCTTCTAGGTTTTGAGTAGGAGAGAACTTTGACGACAGGAAGGAGCACAACTGTTCTCTCTTCTTCAAGAGGGAGTTGGAGAAAACAAAAGAACAATTGCCTGCGGCATCTGAAATAGCCTTGTCCAGGGAAGACAAAAAATCTAATGACTCCTCCCAAGCTTTGATACCCGCTGGCGTAAAAAAATCCTTAAGCTGGCGCAGAGACGCTGCAATAGTATTAAGCAAAACCTCAGCAAAAGACAAGACTTCCATAATTCTGCGTAAGGACCTGGACAAAGCCTCTGCTTCTACATTGGAACAAAGAACCTTGCCCATCTCATGAGCCCGTCTCTTCATCAGATCCAGATCCAGACAAGCAAAGAAGGAAGTATACCTTAGTTTAACCAGACCACTGAGCTGATTAACAGCTCTCCTAGGGCTGGCCCGAAGGATTAGACTTATTATTATGTGGCTAAGAACCAATTGGTTACTTAGCAACGGGACCTACAGCTTATTGTGGAATCCGAACCACATTATAGCAAGAAATGAATTTCTACCACCAGAAATAAATTACTTAACGCTTCATCAGCCGGGCGGGGAATTGAACTCCGGCCCATCGAGTGACAGTTGGCAGCTCTACCGACTCACCCAACGAAGAGCTAGACAAGCAAAGAAATCCATGCCATTGACCAAGGGTGGTTTAAGAGCTGGCAGCATGCCTGTGTCATAAATAGCAGCTCTTCGTGGCTTCAAAAACCCAGGAAGACAAGAGCTAGTTGCCTTACAAGAAGCTTTGTGTGCTAAAATACAAGAAATTTTGTCAAAACCCGCCCTGACCAAAGGAGGAAGCTTGGGCTTTTTTAAGGACTTGACTGGAGCCAAGATGCTAGATGATAAAGAGAGACCTAGTCTCTACAAAACCTTTGTCCTCTACCAAATGAGGATAAAGAGCTGCGCAACTCTCCATCAAACACCGAAAGACCAAAGGAGATTCTTCCAAATCAAGATGATCTTCCGCTAACTGCAGAGACGTGATGACAGGAGCTGACTCTTCACCACGCAAATCTGACCCAAAGCAAGAGGAAACTGTGGGAACATTAGCCTGCTGTTGTTCCCCTGAGGCGACACAAGGAGGCAAAGCCAAAGACAAGGAGCAAGCAGTGTTACCAGTTGTCAAAGAAAACGGGGAAGGTAGGGGAGGGGAGGGAGAAGATGGGGCCACACCTGCCCCCTCCACCTTCTCCAACCGCATCTTGATGGGTTGCAGAACACTCCCAATTGACAAGTTGTTAGCATGTAAGGCAGCTAGAATAGTATCTAGCTTGGAAACCACCAAAGAATCTGAAACCATAGTCTGATAAGAAGAAACATTAACAAGCCAGAGGAACATGATTCACCAAAAACTGAAGAAACAGCATGTAAAGAGCAAACAGGAGCAGCTAGAGGAATAGCTGAGGAAGACTTACACTGAGAAGCAGCAAGAGATGAAATACGAGCAACAATAGACTGAGTCAACATAACCAAGTTCTGACAACTCACTACAGGCATATTATCACAAACAATGTCTAGATCTACCTTCTTACTCTTTTCTGTGCAAACCAATTCAATACTATCCACTAAAGATGGCAAGGTCGAAATATTATGCAACGATTTATGTTTACCAAAGGGGTCCTTAGGTGAATGCGTAAATGAGATTCAGACTGTGAAAAGGGAGAAGCAGGTATTGGAGAGCACAGAACCCAATTGCCCTCAGAACTGACCCGGTTCCCTGGTAGCTGACTCTTTCGCAAAGTCCCACTATCGCAGGGTAGCCCAAGGCTCGGGCTATGTACAGGCAAGGGCAACAACACCTTACTTCTAACAGGGGAACATGAAAAAGAACGCACACTATGGGGGGATTCGGAATGGTTCCCTGTCACAAACTCAGTTAAACTTGTAACAGAACTTAAAATAAGGTTAGCGTCTTGTTCTAACTTCTTGATACATTTTTTCTTTGGTGAAAGGGGAGCAGAAGGCAGAGCTACAAGGGAAGTCTCAATACTAGCACTATCAAAATGCCTAGCCTGAGTAGGGACAGCTACAGATGATGGGACACTAGATAGGGAAGAACTGACAGGTTTAAGTCCTGACCTAACTAACTGCTTTCACATCTATCAGTTTCCTTCTTTTCCTATACCTGACATATTTAAGCATAAAATCCTCAGACCAATCCCTACATTCCTCACAACTAGTTTCAAGGTCACATTCTGTATCCCTCCAGCCGGTACAAAACAAATGCTGATCTACTTCAAATTTTAACATCCTGCTTACATAAAAATCACTCCTACATAGCCTGATGTTATTGGTTTTGCTTCCGGTGGAAGACATCCTACGAAAATGAAATTACAATACCGTAAACAGGTGCAAAACAGCCAAACTTCACAGAATACCAATATTCACCTATGCACAATGGTGGCAATGAGAATTCTGACTACAGTAGAGCTTAAAACGTTCAAACACACCTGGTGGAGAAACAGGTGAGCTACAGTCTTCCAGGTCAGCCAAGTGATCATCATCTTTTTGTTGGAATGCTGACTCGCCTATCGGTGCAGGAGATATAAGCTAGTTTAACAGTTGGTAAGGTTCATCCCAAATAAATCAGGCTTCTACATATATTTCTTCCCTTTGGAAATTACAAGATGAACTGCAGAAACACATTTGTAGCTTCAAGACCCTTAGTGTTGTTGGTGATCGATATATTGCATTTTTTAAAAGTAAAATGCATTTTTCATAACATACAAACCCGAGGTCCTTCACATATGGGGAATACTTTCGGTGTAGCTCAACTGGCCGCTAAAGACTTACAAGGCATGTGTTGGTATTACTACCAGCTGGGCATGTGGTTGGTAACAGTGGGAAGCCCACGGTACCAACCGCCCAGCTTCACGCATTCACTTTACTTTCTGGTCTAGGGCAAATTGTGGGGAGGCTGAGGTGGGTAACCTGAGTAAAGGACCTCGGGTTTGTATGTTAGGAAAAATGCATTTTATTTTTAAAAAATGCGATTTGTTCCTACACAAATGCAAACCCTTGGTCCTTTACATTTGGGGACTCAAGATTCGGTGGGAGGAATCTGAGTGGAGGTCTCTGAATGACTGGAAGTTCAACAGCACCTTGTGTTCTCCTGGGGTAAGAGCCAGGAGGACATGGCCACTGGACCGTGATCACCGTTGTGAGAACTGGACCGTCCTTGCTGTGATGAGGTTACAGTAGGTAAACGAGCACACAGCGAGGTGAAAGCCAGAGAGAACCCTTCCCAGCCACATAAGGGGTGATTGAGAAACGTCAGGGACTAAGGACCAACATAAGGAATGGGTTTGGTAATTAGCCTGCAACCCCTTCCCCACCTTGCAGGGGCAAGAGGGGACATTACATCTAATGTGCACCTGGAAGGCAACAAAGATTAGGATACTCAAGGAATGAAACTCACCTGCATCAGATGTATGGTTCAGCTTGTACGGCCTAAACTCTCTGCCCGAGGGTAAGAGTTGGATGATAGGAGGGAAGAGAGAGCTAGTCACTCACCTTTCATGCCCAATCATGCACATACAACAAACGAGACGCAACTCTGTCCTATACATGAGCTGGGTAAGTTACACAACTTGTTGAGCAGCCCACTGGCCCTAAGGAGAAGGTATCCAAGGACCGATGGGTAACGTCCCTTAGGTAAAAAGAGGTGAATGTGGCCTGGCGTGACCACAATCCCACCTTCAGTACCTGCTGAACCGACAGGTTCTTCTTGAATGCTAAAGAGGGCGCAATCCCTCTGATTTCGTGAGCATGGGGGCGTAAGGTACGGGTGTCGTCCTCTCCAGCCGTTGCCCACGCTTTCTTGATACCCTCACAAAGCCAGAAAGAGATCGTGTTCTTGGACACCTCCTCCTTAGGAGTCCCGGTGCTAACGAAGAGTCGTTGACACTCAGGCCTGAGGTGCCGTGTTCTCTTCAAATAGTGCCATAGCGCCCGTACAGGACAGAGTTGCAACTCAACAGGGTCACTGTCTACAAAGTCACTCAGGGATGGGATCGTGAAAGACTCAAACCGACTGTCAGGAACCGCTGGGTTTTGAGTTTTTGCTACGAACTCCGGGACAAATTCGAGTGTCATCGATGCCCATCCCCTTGAGTGTTTAACTGCAAAGGAAAGTCCCTGTAATTTGCTAATCCTCTTCGCCAATGCCAAGGCTAGCAAGAAGATGGTCTTGAGAGTCAGATCCCTGTCTGTGGCTTCTCGCAGTGGCTCGTAAGGGGCATGAGTCAGGCTCCACAAAACGAGACACATCCCAATCAGGGGGCCTGAGTTCCCTGGGTGGGCAAGACCATTTGAAGCTCTTCATCAGCAAAGATATTTCCAGGGAGGACGAAATATCGATGCCTTTCAACTTTAGGACCAATGCTAAGGCCGCCCAGTATCCTTTTACCGCTGAAACTGATAAGAGCTTCTCCCAACGAAGATAGACGAGGAAATCCACTACCTGCTGAAGAGTGGCTCCGACTGGAGAGTAACCATATCTACAACACCAACCACAGAAGACAGCCCACTTACCTTGGTAAACCGCCGCTGAGGACTTCCTGAGGTATCCTGCCATCTCCGTCGCTGCCCGGCAAGAAAAGACTCTAACTCGCAAGAGATGGTGGATAACCTCCAGGCAAGAAGAGACAGGGAGGCCACGGCCTGGTGGTACCGTTCTACGTGGGGCTGACGAAGCAGGTTGTGCCAGAGGGGAAGCTCTCTCGGAACCTGAGAGAGCAGAGCCAGCAGGTCTGGATACCAAGCGGCCTCCAGACACTTGGGGACCACCAGGATCATTCGAAGGTTTGTCAACACCAGAACTCGACTGAGAACTGGGCAAAGGAGACAGACACTTCGAGGTTGTCCCATGAGTGTTGGAAGGCGTCTTCTGCAGCTGCCCACGGGTCCGGTACGACAGAGAAGAAGGTTGGGAGCTTCCTGTTGTACCGGGTGGCGAACAGATCCACTACTGGATGGCCCCACAGGTCGAAGAGCCTGTCCACCACGCTCTGATGGAGGGACCACTCAGACCCCACTACCTGATCCCAACGGCTGAGCGTGTCCGCCAGAACATTCCTCTTGCCTGGAGTGTACCTGGCTGACAGCTCCACAGAGTGGGCAACTGCCCATTGGCTCACCTGCAATGTCAACTCGTGGAGAGCGCAGGAGACAAGACCCCCTTGCTTGTTCACGTATGCCACCACGGTCGTGTTGTTGCTCATCAACACCACCGAGTGTCCCATCAAACGGTCCTGGAAGCACCGAAGACCTAAGAACGCTGTCTTCATCTCCAGGATGTTGATGTGAAGGTGCCTGTCATGTTGGTCCCACACACCCGAAGTCAGCAACTCCTCCAGGTGTGCACCCCAGCCCTCCCTCGATGCGTCTGAAAAGAGAAGCATGTCCGGAGGGCGAGAAGGCAGAGGTGTCCCTATGCAGAGATTCCCGTTGTCCAACCACCAGGCGAGATCATCCCTCACCTCCTGAGAGATGGGGACGAGAACCGACTGGGGCTTCCGAGACTGATCCCAGAAGTCCCTCAGTCTCCACTGGAGAGACCGAAGGTGGAGCCGACCGTGTGGAACAAGTTTCTCCAAGGATGACAGGTGGCCGATCACGACTTGCCACTGTTGAGCTGGATGGTCCTGTTGTGCCAGGAACTGCCTCGCCACCTTCCTGAACGTGCTGATCCGAGCCTGAGAAGGAAAGACCCTGCTTGCTGCCGTGTCGATCAGCATGCCCAGATACTGAGTCCTCTGTTTGGGGTGAGATCCGACTTCTGGAAGTTGATCACGACACCTAGTATCACTGTCCTGCAACAACTGCAAGCGGGAGCTTGCCAGGATCAACCAATCGTCGAGATACCTCAGTAGACGTATCCTGCGCGAATGGGCCCAAACTGAAATGAGGGTGAACACTCTCGTGAACACCTGCGGAGCGGTCGACAGTCCGAAACAGAGAACCTTGAATTGACAGACCACTCCGTTGAGGACAAAGCGAAGGTACCGACGAGACGATGGATGAACTGGCACTTGAAAGTACGCATCCATCAAATCGACCGTCAGCATGAAGTCGCCTCCCTGATGGCCAACAGCACCGTTTGTACCGTCTCCATCTTGAACTGTGTCTGGCAAACGAAACAATTCAGGGGAGAGAGGTCGATCACTGGCCTCCAGCTGCCTGAAGCTTTCTCCATGAGAAAGATCCTGCTGTAGAAGCCGGGGACCAATCCTCGACGACTTCAATGGCTCCCTTGCTCAATATAGTTTCGACCTCCTGAAGAAGGGCCTGTTTCTTCAAGGGGTCTTTGAGATAACATGGGAACTGGACCAGAGTGTCAGTGAGGGGAGGCGGCGACTCGAAGGGTAGAGAATATCCCTCCCTGAGGACATCCACTACCCAGGTCTCCGCTCCGTATCGCTGCCACGTTGCCCAATGGCTTGATAGGCAACCCCCACCGACAGCAGCATCTGAGGGGGCTCGCCGTCCCTAGTGCACTTCTCCCCTCTTCTTCTTTGCCTTACCTTCCCTCTTGGGGAAACAGGTTGGCGAAAGGGACCTTGCGGTCCCTTTTGCAGAGGCAAAGAAGCAGGGGGCTGAACTTTACCCCAAACGCCCATCGAAGCACCAGACTTCTTCTGGGCTGGGATGCTAGCCTGGTTCACCAACTGGGCAGCAGGACGAGAGGGCTGCGCAACACCTTTCTTCGCTGCCTGATGGACAAGACGGTCAAGTTCGTCGGCCTTTCTCTTGTCCACTGCAGCATCCACCTCTCCCCTGGGGAAGAGGGAGGTGGAGTCCAGAATAGGTCCATTGCGCAGAGAAACTGCAGCTTTGGCGCCCACTGATCTAAAGATCCGGGATAACACTGCATCCCTTCTCTTCAGTACCAGGTTCGCCAAGAGGTTTGCCATCTGGTGGGTTATAAAGGAGATAACCTTAACCCCCAGACTGGCAAAGACTCCCGAAGGTCGGTTCTTCGCTCTGAGTAGATGAAGACGCAATTCTTGACAATGCAAAGGCCCAGTTGTCGAGCCAAGAGATCGCTTAGAGGGCAGACAGAGCCATACCCTCCAAAGCGCTCAGCTCAGCTTGCGAGAGAAGCGCCTGCTCTCCCATCAGCTGAGCCGAAGTGGCACCAGGCGCTAAACGAGTCAGTCCTGGCTCCACAACCTTCTGCTGCAGTGCACCTTCCGATGGAACGTAGTACTTCTTCTGCCTCAGGAGAGGGGGAGGTAACAGCTTGGTGGACCAAGTTGAGCGAAGCAAAGACGATGGTTCGGCGACCAAGTCGTTCACCTGCTTGAGGACACTGTCTGCCAAGGGAAACCACGGTAGACCAAGAGAGGGTTTGGGCCCCCTCTTGGAAGTGTAGAACTCCTCCAACCTGGACGACCGTTCTTCCATAGGAGCTGGAAGCGGTTCCTCCAGACCATTGTGCTGACGGATCAGTGGAACGACCTCTACCAAAGCCCTCTGCATTTCTGGAGTGTCCGGATCTCTCGGAAGAGGACCCTCCGAGAGATGGTCATCCGGAAAGGCCCCACCCACACGAGAGCCCGAGACAGACCCCATCTCTCTGCCTCGCATGACAGAAGCATACAACCTCTCGCTCGCTTGGAGCGAGGGAAGGCTGGACGCACCTGAAGTCGATTGCCCAAGGGCCTCAGCCCCAGCAATCCTACCGACCCCCTGTTTCCTCCCGGAGAATCCCAAGGAAGTTGAGGGGGGTGGGAGAGACAGAGCGAACACTACAGCTGTGTCCGCTGGTATACCCAGTGGAGGCCACGGACCCCTCACGGTCTTCAACCCGTGGTGGAGGATCGTGAGAGGGCCTAGATGGACTTACTCGTCTGGGTGGACGACCATCACGATGATCTGGGGACGGTCTCCTTACAGCTGATCCACGCTCCGACGCTGGACGGGCCTCTACACTTGGGCGTGCAGAGGAGACCAACGCAAGAGCATGGACTGTCGATTGGAGGCCACTGTCCCTATCGTCTGGGAGTGTTCTGGCCTTCTTCAGTGTCAAAACAGACGATTAGGGCTGTGGGGACCCCTTTGTGATTCATCCCGACGTCTTCGGGGACAAGACGTCCTTGGGCACTCTTCCCGCCGAACCTTTGTCCGATTTGGGCAAGGGCGACGGTTTGGGAGGAGGAGAAGCCCGAAGGCTCTTCCCCTTCTCCCGTTCCGTGCTCGAACTCGCAGCGGGAGTCGAGACCGCATGGTCTCCCGTAGGAGACCGTGCCTTCGGTGACACACGCTTGGGAGGTGCCGAAACGGAATCAGTCTGGGAGGACGAAGCCACCGAACCGTCTGAGGAGGGTACCGAGGTGCCCTTCTCAGCGAGAGAACCAGCAGTCTTTCCCCGAGGGGAGGACTGCACCCCCTTAGAAGAGCGAGTCTTCTTAGAGGGGGGAGGGACCGCCCTCCCCTTCCTAGCCCAATTGGACTTAGAAGAGGGAGGGGAAAAGGTAGATGAAGACGAAGACGAGGATGACGATGACAATGATGATGAATAGGAAGATGGAGATGGGGATGGTTGATGAACACGCTTCTTCTTATCAAGCAGAGATAAGACCGCATCCCCCAGTTTACCAAAGACAGACCAGGGGTCGATGGAAACCGGGGCAGGGACAGCAGCAGGAGCAACTGGCCGAGGTGATTCGGGTTGAGAACGTCCGTTGGCAGGAACAATAGGTGACACAGGAACAGACTGGACCGGCCAGCGTCGACACTGAGATGGCAGGGGTAGGAACCGCACCATATGCATGATGAGTTCCCACCCAAGTTACCATGCTCCTCGGCAGCATAGCAGCAACGGTGGTGGTCGTGAGAGCATCCACCATGTGAGTAGTGGGGGGAGGGAGCAGTACTCCCCCCCGCGCAGCAGAGCTGATATGCTTGAGGAGCGAAGGCAGATCAGGGTTGCCAACCATCCCGAGCGACTCCAATGCCTGACTCAAACCCGGCACAGAAACCATACCTGAGGAAGACAAAGGCAGGCAGGGGTCCCCCTCTAACCCAGGGATCAGGGACCCTGGGTGAGGGGGAGAACTGAGAGGAGTGTAGGCCAGGTCGACTGATCTCGCCTCCTCTGTGACCGCAGATGCAGACACAGGGGACAGGGAGACAGATTCCATCAGGGGTAGTAAGGGTAGGCCATCGGGACTCAGATAAGACCGAGAAGGATTAACAACTATCGGAGCCGAAGGAGCCGAAGACAGTCCCTCCGACGCCTTAGATCCCTTACGTTTGTATCTGGGCCTCCGAGAGTACCTATCCCACTGCTCGGGGGGACCAAAGCCTACACTCATCACAGGGGTCATCAACAGTACAATCAGGGGGGTCCTTGCTCCCTTTACGACATTTTAAGCACAGGGAGTCGGGGTCGGATTCCGCACCACAACAGAAGGCGCCGTATTTCTTGTCCTTGCTAGGGCAAATCTGGCGCACAGGCTTACCCAAGTCATGGGTTTGTAAAAGATCATCCATATTACAAACACACACAAATATACAGGGGAACAAGCCAAAATGAAAACAGGAACAAACACACCATGAAAGGTTGAAGCTTTAACATCCAGGAAAGTCCATGCAGAGAATCAGGAAAACACATCTGCTTCAGACAAGGCTGGAAAGTACAGTGAATGCATGAAGCTGGGTGGTTGGTACCGTGGGCTTCCCACTGTTACCAACCACATGCCCAGTTGGTAGTAATACCAACAAATGCCTTGTAAGACTTTAGCGGCCAGTTCAGCTATGCTGAAAGTATTCCCCATATGTAGAGGACCAAGGGTTTGTATTTGTGTAGGAACAAATAGTATTTTCAATGCCAGTGATTTTTTCTTGATTATTACATGATATCTGAATGGAGTGGTCCATGAAAGTGATTTAGATTTATCGCTAAATTTCCTTCAGAAGGAAATAGAACAAGATGAGTGGTCAGAAACTTTCAAAAGTGTCTCCTCATGTAAACCTAGCCATACCAGTGTTAATTACAAAAATAGAAGTCACTTCTGCATCACCGTTGCAGATGTCTTCTGACATGGGCTTAGGCTCCTGTAAGTCTGTATTCAATTTTTGTAATAAATCATATTACTTGTACAGTAAACCCCCTGTATTCGCAGTCTCACTATTCTGGAATCACGTATTCGCGGATTCTCTGTGGAACGTATCTACCCATTATTCACTGAAAATTCCCCCATTCGCGGTATTTTTCGCTGAGAAATATTCACTAATTACTGTATTTTCATATCATTTTCATGACTAAATGCACTTTTTGTGATACAACTATTAAAATACTCAGGTACAAGCATCTTTAGAGAGTTTTTCTTGAGTTTAAACTATCAAAATAGGCAGCTCTAAGTGTTTTTAGAGGGGTTTTAAGTATTCGCAGATTTTAGCTATTCGTAGGGGGGGTGCAGGACACATCCCACGCAAATACGGGGGGTTTACTGTATTTGGAACAATGTTAGAATGTACATCTTCCATTCTCTTGGAAAGTGTATTAAATGTTCAAACAAAGGTCATTTGCTCCTACACAAATACCTTCATTCTTTACGTATGATTTAGACTGCCAATGCAAGCTGCAGCAGACATTTAAATTTCAGACAAGGTCATTAACTATCAACAGGTAGGGGGAAGCACCACCTGCCTGTTGGTATGCACTCCACTTTGCTTCTGGCTGCCATCGTGTTAGGACATCTGTTAGACTCTCTGCCTGACTTTGCCATCTGCTTTCATATGAATTTTTTTTTTAGTAATCTTTGACTTACTTTCTTTGTATGACTACTGTTTTTGCTGATTGGCTTAGTAATAGAGATGAACCAAACCCACTAGTTGCTGCAGTCTTCCACCTCCCTTATGAGGAAGCCAACAGGTCCTTTCCTCTGTGGAGGTAGATCCTCATAACCTCTGTACTTCGTGCAGGAAGCAAGAGTGTAACCAAAATAGTCTTAACACTGGGTGAAGTTTGCTAGGTAGAAGAAGAGAAAGAAGGTCTCCCCAGTGTCAACAGACTGCAATATTCTGCCAGTGACACCCAAGGTCATCTTTGGGACTTGCCTTCCACCTGCCAAACTCCATCCTGCTGTTGCTATTCCCAAGGCAGTTTCTCTCTCGCCAACTCCTACAGAGTTGGGTGGAGAGCCTATGAGGAAGAGATGACACCAAGTCCGGCATCCCACATGAGACCACCTTTCACTCTGAGGGAGAGTTTTCCTTCAGAGGACACTCTCTCTCTCAGGGTGAAAAGAATTCTTGTAATAGCTCTATCTTTCCAGGTGAGACAGAGGACGAGCAGCTCAGGGAGTTGTGGCCCTCAGGGGAGCCCAGTGCAATGTCTCTGCTGGATCACCTGAGGGTAAATAAGGTATCTCCTGTCGCTGCTTCCACCGTGACCATTATGACTTTGACGTTCACAGTCCCCACAGGCTCCTGGACCTTTCCCACTTATTCATTGTCTCCTCTTGTCATGTCAGTGATGTGTCCAGAGGAGTTGTCTTCTTCAGCTCTGGGAGCAGTGCTCCTCTGTTCAATCTCTGGTGCTTACTTCAGCTGCACTTGGGAAGAATAAGAAGTCAAAGAAATGGAGAAGGAAGTTGTCATCATCATCGAGTGCTGTTGCCTCCTCTTCTCCTCCTTCCAAAGCCGGTAAGTAGAAGGAGACGGCTGCTACATCTCCCAGCAGGAGCCTCATCGAGCTTCCAGCAGTTAACCTCTACTGCAAAAGGGACTGATGGGGTTCTAAGTAGCAATACAATGAGTACTGCTGCACCTGTTGCTGTATGCAAGGGTGCAACCACGGAGTCTACTGGTATTGGCCCTATTAGTGCCCCTACCAAGGCTGGCCAGAGTTCCTGGTCTATGGGCCCAGGCCTGTCTGCCAGCACGGCCCAGCGAGAGGTGAAATGCAAGCATGCAGGTGCTCTTTTGCCCGTTCCCGCTCTTCAAAGACAGTAGCTCAGGGATCCCTGAATAGTGACTTGGCCGACTTGGCCTGATCATCCAGACCTAGCACAAGGTCACCAGCTCAGTCTTCCCTTCGACTTCTTGGAGACTGGGGCACATTTGAGGAACAGCTCCTACCCACATTTGCACGAGCAGGACCACTCTCCCTGATCCATGCAGACGTCATCACCAAGGGTTGACGGCTGCCCATGGCCTCCCCTACCTGGTAAGGTTTTGATTTTCACCAGGCTGGGCAAGGTGCCTATGATCTTTCACCTGTCCCCTCCAGGAGCTGAACAGGCCTGGGCCCGGGGCTGGGACCATTCTCAGTCCCATCCCAGCCCCACCATGGAGTTGTACATTCCTGGATTGGTCCTTGGGCCAGACAGGTTGCATGCCCAAGCAGTCGAGAGATTGCCAGGAGGCTCAAGAGAGCCTCTTTCCTGCAGAGGGAGCAACTCAGGAATACCAGGAACTGGAGAGACCAGAGGAAACTGAAAGCCCCAATTGGCCTTCCAGCCTTGACTTGCTAGTTGGGTCTTGCACCAGGTGAACTCTTTTGTTTCTGGGCAAGAAAATTCCCTCCAGTCAAGCTGGCCTAGTCAGTTACTTAACGCACCTCTAGCTCACCAGAGGAAACGTTATCTGCCTCAGGAGAATCCATTGCCGACTAAGCAGGTTGACCCAGACTTGACTCGTCTTTCTCTCAGGTTAGCCCTCTCTCTTGCAGATGGAGACAGCAGCACTGGAGTTGACTTCAATATCAAGTGCACCAGACAGTCTCTTGACTTGAGTTTATTTACAGTGGTCAAGATCTCATCCTCGACAGGCTGCCTCTTTCAAGAGGTTGTTGCTGTCTGGAGGTAGGGCCATCACCTACCTTGTCCACCAAACAGCCAACCTGTGTTCAAACCTAGTGTTGAGGAGGTGAGATGCAGTCTTGTCTCTGCTCCCTTATTTTGTAGGACCAGAGTCGGCTTTGCCTCTCAGGAATGGACTGGTGCTAATATCTGCCTCTCTCTTCATTTGGAGTGAGGTGGAGGCAGCAATAGATAGGTTTGGGGTCAAGAATAATGACAAGCTAGTCCACCAGGCAGCATCCAAGACTTTTTGGTCTTTGTATGGCACTGCTTCTCGGCCTCTGGGTCAGGCTGGCCCTTCCTATCTGGTCAGAGAAAGTTCCAGACTTCATTTGCCCATTGTAGGGGAACCCAACCTTTTTCTGCCCCCACAGCATACGGTATGCAATCGCACCCCTTTCAACCCCCCCTTCTCCATCCTAGGGAAGAGGCAAGGGCAAGAAGACGGGAGGAGAACACTAAGGGTGGCCAATGGTGGGGGTGCCTGTCGAGGCACTGGGCAATGTGGCAATGACACGGAGCAGAGACCTGGTTAGTGGATGTCCTGCACGAAAGACATTTACTACCCAGCAAGTATCTGCCGCCCCCCATTTTCTATCTGCTCCAGTTCCCGACATACATTACCTGTTTGCAGAAGGATCTCACCCTTTGGGACAAGGTGAGTGTGACACTGAAGAAGTTGTGATCAATTGGTCTCAAGGCTTCCAGAGCCATCTCTATTCTTGGTGGAGAAGGTGACAGGTGGTTGGATTGGTCACTGGCCTTTGTTCATTGAACTGGTTCATTTGCCAGAACTGGTTCAAGATGGAAACTGCTCACTCAAATGTTAGATTCCATCAGAGAGATCAACTTCATACTTTTAGTGGACCTAAAGTATATGTATTTTGAAATACCCATCCAACAGTCTTCTCAGAAGTACCTCTGTTTTACCCTTGTAGGGACTGTCTTTCAGTTCAGGGTACTCTGTTTCAGGCTTTCGACTAAACCCCCCACCACAAAAAGTGTTTCCACAAGTGTTCATGTTGGTGTCAGCTTACACCCATTTGCACAGGATACATCTTTTGAGCTATCTCAATGACTGACCAGCCCTGGCAAGTTTTTTGCCACAGTTGCTGTGAGACAGAGATCATCTCAATTCTGTCACTATAAATGTGCAGTGGAGCTTCTGATTACCTTCCAACCTCATCCTGTAACTCACTTATTATAAAGACAGTATCACTTTTACTTCTCCCTTCAATGAAACCATATTGCTGTTCATCAACTGTCCCAGTTGCTCATAATATCTAATCAAGGATTCTTTCTAAAATCGTTAAAAAATTCCTCTGAAATTTCCAAATTCCATATCTTTCTTCTGTTTAAACACATTATCATTTGACTTTCTTCCCAGACACTCTGGATTACCTCCCCCTCCCATACTCATTCTTCCCCGCCTCTAAACTAAATAAATACCTTCAACATTTCAATTTGCACCTCTCATGGACTTGGTGCTCTGCCATTCTTTATTTACTTATAGCCTTCTTTACCCTCAACAAACTGATCTTCATCAACGGCCACTCCATCCCAAAACCCCCTTCTGTGGACACCTGCCTGACCCCAGATCTTGTCTTCACTTTTTCCTAGAGTTTAATATTCTGTAAATATCTTTTTCCCTTTCCTTTGTTCCTAACCTTCTACTCAGTTCCACTGTGGCTCTTCCAATAGCTTTGTCCAATATTTCCTTGATTTCTCTTTCCTTTTCTCTATATCATTCCTCAACACCTTCTCCATCTCACATTCCAATCCTTGTAAGCCCTAGACTTCCAACTAATTGAATATTGTACCTCTCTCTTCCCCTATCACTTTTCTTCCCTTTTTAACACTACATAGCTCATTTGCCCAACTGCTTCCCCTGCACATTTCAAACAAGTTTTCACACCATACCAAATATTTTCTAGTCTACAAACTCCCTCCTCTTTTAAATCTACTCCAATATGTGACCTTCTCATACATACCTTTTATATAGCTCACACTGTTCTCCTTCAAGATCCTCCATAACTGTATATCACTTCAGCCTTTTCTTGAGTTTTCCATCTCTCATTTTAATATCCACCCCCTAGCAACCTATGTTGTTTCACGTGTCTCACAAAAATTATCTAACAATTTACTTTCTGCCCTCCCTCCTAACCAGAAGGTAATCTAGTTGGCTTGTATTTCACAACTCTTTGACGCATTCTCTCTTGAGGGACTAGATGAGTTCCCATGCAGATTCAATATTTTCCAGGTCAGGTCTATTTTACTTCAGGGTCCTCTGATCTTTTTGGTCTTTTAAGCCCTTTCATAATACTTGGTAAAATATTCCAAGTCATTTGTAGATTAGATCTCCTTTCAGATGAGCCACAAAAACTAAAGGGAAATTTCAGAAGTGGGTCAAGACTTAAAATTTCTAAATTTTATGGTATATTAGTGGGTTTGCTTTCAAATGTTCCTTGGCACAGATACCCCTGAAAGGGGATATAGGGCTTATTATATATTGAAATTCCATACCATGATACTGTAATTCTTTTAAAGTATCGCTTGTAGTCTCTTCAACTAGACTATTTCCTATTAGACATAAAGTAACTCGACCTACATTGGAACTGAAGGAGGCCATGTTAAGTTCAAGCTTAGTAAGTTTTTGTGAGATATGCTTGTCATCAAAGTAAGGACATTTTCCTATTCTTTTGAGTTTTTGCGAGATATGCTTGTCATCTAGGTAGACATTTCCCTATTCTTTTGAGTTTTTGCGAGATATGCTTGTCATCAAGGTAAGGACATTTCCCTATTCTTTTGAGTTTTTACGAGATATGCTTGTCATCAAGGTAAGGACATTTTCCTATTCTTTTGAGTTTTTGCATGATATGCTTGTCATCTAGGTAAGGACATTTCCCTATTCTTTTGAGTTTTTGCGAGATATGCTTGTCATCTAGGTAAGGACATTTCCCTATTCTTTCGAGTTTTTGTGAGATATCCTTGCCATCTAGCTAAGGACATTTTCCTGTTCTTTTGAGTTTTTTGCGAGATATGCTTGTCATCTAAGTAAGGACATTTTCCTATTCTTTTGAGCAGACTCAAATATTGCCCTACTTGCATAAAAGTTGACATTTGTAAACTGGAATCCTTTTTTTCAGATAGGGTTACCAAATTCACAGTTCCAATCCCTAAGTTGATTGCATCATAGTTCATGGATTGAGAATCCTGCAAATTTAATTTCAAAGCAGTCTTAACCATTGTCCTCTAGGGAGGAAAAAGGAACCTCATTTTCATTTACAGACGAAACTGAATTTACAGATGGCATGGTTTGCGTTGCTATCAATCCTTTATTTGAGCTGAACAGGTGGAGTTACTTCAGTTGAGTTTGGCCTATTGTAGCTTTGGTTTTGAGAATTTAAAAAAAACTGTAAGCCATATGCAAATAAAGGTTATGGGGGCACCCACAGCAGATGACTCTGATAATGCCAAAACAAAAAATGAAATACTGTACACACACACAGAGAGAGAGAGAGAGAGAGAGAGAGAGAGAGAGAGAGAGAGAGAGAGAGAGAGAGAGAGAGAGAGAGAGAGAGAGAGAGAGGTTTATCAACTGGAAATTACGGCTTTGAAGGGTCACAAACCTACTCAGAAAAGGGTAAAATTGGTTCCTCTCTTGGATGATTAATGTTTATTTAGAATATAGGATAGACTTGAATATGGTGTAATGTAAAGCATTCTCATTCCCTCTAATGTACTGCAATGTGCATTTTTTTATTCCTTATACAGTAAACCCCGTATTCGCGTTCCCACAATTCGCGGACTCACCCATTCGCAGGTTTTTCTGTGGAACCTATCTAAAAATTTTCGCAGAAAACTCATATATTCGCGGGTTTTTCTATGGAACACATCTATAAAAATATTCGCAGGGAACCTGCCTATTCGTGGATGCAGATTTTTTGTCTTTTTCGTATAGCAATAGTATTCTGTATTTTCATATTTATTGTATAATAACATTAAATAATCATGTAAATCAATAATAATACTTTACTACAGTACTGTATATATAATAGTAATAGAAATTAAATATGAAGTTTCATAACAAAACTATTATTGTAATACTTACCTGAACACCTGAATTAGCCCTTAATCCCACTAGCCTGAACAACTCTCAACTACCCATCCCACTATAGTGGGAATTTTAACAGCCAGCGTTACCAACGCTGCAGGTAAAATCTTGTCACTTGAGCTACCATAACAAACAGTTGGCAACGCTGACACAGGCGTGCGCAGACACGCCCCATTTTCGTCAATTGCTTTATTCAAGGCCAAAATTGATGTGGGGAAGAAGGGTGGGAATCATTCAGGTGTTCAGGTAAGTATTACAATGTTAGTTTTATTATGAAAACTTCATATTGCAATACACTCCCTGAACACCTGAATTAGCCCGATTAACAACATTTAGAGGAGGAGGGATCAATTCTATTGCACGCCCCTTTGACAACCACAGAGATGGTAGCTCACCAATCTGCTCTGCATAAGATATCCATTTAGCCAAACACTCACCATATCAATCAATGGTTTCAGTGAAGAGACATGCTGAAGAGTACTTTGATCGAGTCAGGTCAGTACTCTCGGCTAGGATACCTATCTAGTTAAACACTCACCTTATCAATCGTTGCTTTTGGTGATGAGACGTGATGGAGAGTACTTTGATCACCCGTCAGGTCCATACTGTCTCAGTCCATCGACCTTCCATGTGGTTCTTCAGAACCTCTCATGTATGGAGGAGTATGGTGACCTCCCATGTGGCTATTCATAGCCTCTCATGTATGGAGGGAAATAAAGCAGTGTGCCGAGCCGCTGATCCTCCGGATAAGGTCCGATGATCGACGAGCGAAAAAGTATCTCGGTGCCGACAAAATAGCGTAACCTACTAAAGTACCCCCTTGGACTCTAGTAGGGAAACTATCGAAGACTAAGATACTTAAAACGTACTAAACCTAAGTTCATGTGATTATATTATCATTGTTGCCTAAGAATTCTAAAGATTAAAAGGAATTCCTCTATCTGGTTAACCTACAAATCTCTTCACTATGCGAATACTGCATCAGCTAAATAACGCCCCTAGATAATAGACTTCGCCGCTAACGTGGCCTAAGAGAATAACCCTCCGCACTAAGCGAATACTACCTCAGCTAAATGAACGCACCTTAGATAATAGACTTCACAGCTACACGTGCAAAATGGTGCGACATCTCATGATCTCAGAGTCATTGGTGTTGCTACTGTTGTTACTATTACAACTATAAACTGAAGTTTGATGTTCGAAGCGCGTTCTCACATTAAAATGGTTTGTGGACAATGAAGCCCCGCCCACAAAGTCAGGCTCGAACAGACTTTCTTCAAACCGTTCGACAATGTGTTCGACAACCAAATACCCCATTCACATGTTCGAACATCACTGCAAACACAGGTCTGTCGAACTGCGTTCGACGAACCATTTGACCGTGTAAACCCCCCCTTAAGAGAATAACCCTCTGAACCTCCGCATTAATACCCCCTCAGCTAAATGAACGCATCCTACATAATAGACTTCACCGCTAAACGCTGTGAGGCAAATCGAACATCTCTGACAGCGAACGGGAAGGATTCGCAGAGAGACAAGTGCGTGCGGAAGCAGAAGGAGTTTCGCAACCCTTGATAAATAGACTTTAATGCTCCCACCGGACATAAAGGTATCTCCGCTGGATCACCAGTAATGAACACTTGCAGATAAAGAACTTTAAATGAACGAGGCAGAGTTTTAACCTCCGACTCTGTCTTCGCCGCAAATTCCGGAAGAGAGACAAATATGTATCATTCTCGAACAGGAACCCAACCTAGAAACTGCCTGAAGCTCGCCCAACCCTTTAGCTGAAGCTAAAGCCATAAGAAAAGGCAACTTCTCAGTGTCTTAACGTTATAGTTTTAATAGGTTCAAAGGCAGGGGAAAGCAAGATAAATATTGAAATACTTCCAATAAGTCCCACGAAGGGGGCCCGAATCGGCAAAACAGGACGTTCAATCTTACAAGAACTTAATCATCGATTATCTTACTACTTGAAACTTCAGGAATGTGGAAACTAAATATACCGCTAATCGTTGAGCGGTAGTCAGCAATGGCCGAATACGAAAGACTTGATTTTCCGGAGGAATAAAGGAAAATCCGCTATTTTGGCTATGGAAGGTCTAGAGATGGAATGACCTTCCTTACGACACCAACTTCTATACCATTTCTAGCTGAACCTGGTAAGGCTTACGGGTTGACTTAATCTAAAAGAAAGCTATTTAGGCACAGTTTTCGGGAGTCCGGACTGTTTAGTGGCTCTCTCTACAGTTGCCCTGCCACTGGGTCCAGCATGCGAGGGTTTGGATAATAATAGAGAGAATGAGGTTGTCTGAGAAGTAGTTTTGCATTGGTAAGGTCAGCGGAACTTCCGTAAGGAGCTCTAGGAGGAGTTCCAGAAACCAAGCGTGTTATGGCAAGCAGGGAGCTATTAGAGTCAAGGTCGTCTTGACACTCTCCCTCAATTTCCCTATTACCTGATTAACCCTTAAACGCCGAGCCTCTATTTACAAAAACGTCTCCCGTATGCCGGCGGCGTTCGGTGAGTTAGCGCCGAAGCAGAAAAAAAGTTTTTTTTAAAAAAATCACAGCATGCTTAGTTTTTAACATTAAGAGTTCATTTTTGGCTAATTTTTTTTGTCATTGCCTGAAGTTTAGTATGCAACCATCAGAAATGAAAAAAAATATCATTATCATATATAAATATTGGAATATATGACAACAAAAAAAAACTCTTATATAATTGTATACAAATCGCTGTAAGCACAACGGTTAAAGCTAATGAGTTGATTTTTTTAGTTGTATTGTACACTAAATTGCGGTGATTTTGGTATATAACAAATTTTAAAACGATCAAAGCAACACAGAGAAAATATTATCACAAAATGATGCATGAATTCATAACGCGCAGACGTAAAAATGTTTTTTCAAAAATTCACCATAAATCAGAATATTGTGCTAGAGACTTCCCGTTTGTTGAAAAATGAAGCTAATTGATTGAATATTACTAGACTGTAAGTTTTTTAACTTACAATTGCAGTTTTCGACCATTTCGGTCGAGTTAAAGTTGACTGAAAGTCGAATTTTTTCTATTTATTGTGATTTATATGAAAATATTTCAAAACTGATAAAAGCTACACCCATGAGTTATATTCTGTTGTATTGTACATGAAATTGCGCACATTTCCATATATAAAACTTTATGTAACGACTAATATAAAACAGTGCAAATATTACGACAACGAGACGAAAGAATTTCTGAGATGTTCGGCCGAGTTACCACCCAGACGTAAGGAAAATGTTCTTTTCAAAAATTCACCATAAATCGAAATATTGTGCTAGAGACTTCCAATTTATTGCAAAACGAAGGTAAACGATTGAATATTACTAGAATGTAAGAGTTTTAGCTTACAATTGCACTTTTTGACCATTTCGGTCGAGTTAAAGTTGACCGAAGGTTGAAATTTTGGCAGTTATCATGATTTATGTGAAAATATTTCAAAACTGATAAAAGCTACAACCATGAGCTATCTTCTGTTGTATTCTACATGTAATTGCGCACATTTTCATATATAAAAGTTTATGTAACGACTAATGTAAAACGATGCAAACATTATGACAACATGACGAAAGAATTTCCGAGATGTTCGGCCGAGTTACCGCGCGCAGACGTAAGGAAAAAGTTTGTTTTTTCAGAAATTCACCATAAATCGAAATATTGTGCTAGAGACTTCCAGTTTGTTGCAAAATGAAGGTACATGATTCAATATTACTACAATGTAAGAGTTTTAGCTTATAATTGCATTTTTTTATCATTTCGGTAGAGTTAAAGTTGACCAAAGCTTGAAATTTTGGCAGTTATCGTGATTTATATGAAAATATTTCAAAACTGATAAAAGCTACAACCATGAGTTATTTTCTGTTGTATTCTACATGAAATTGCGCACATTTCCATATATAAAACTTTATGTAACGACTAATATAAAACAGTGCAAACATTACGACAACGTGACGAAAGAATTTCTGGCGCGGACGTAAGGAAAAAGTTTTTTCAAAAATTCACCATAAAACGAAATATTGTGCTAGAGACTTCCAATTGGTTGCAAAATGAATGTAAATGATTGAATATTACTAGAATGTAAGAGTTTTAGCTTACAATTGCGTTTTTTTACCATTTCGGTCGAGTCAAAGTTGACCGAAGGTTGAAATTTTGGCAGTTATCGTTATTTATATGAAAATATTTCAAAAGTGATAAAAGCTACAACCATGAGTTATTTTCTGTTGTATTGTACATGAAATTTCGCACATTTTCATATATAAAACTTTATGTAACAGCTAATATAGAACAGTGCAAAAATTACGACAAAATGACGAAAGAATTTCTGGAATTTTCGGCCAAGTTATCGAGGGCGTAAGTTTTTTTTCAAAAATTCACCATAAATCGAAATATTGTGCTAGAGACTTCCAATTTGTTGCAAAATGAAGGTACATGATTGAATATTACTAGAATGTAAGAGTTTTAGCTTACAATTGCGTTTTTCAACAATTTCGGTCGAGTCAAAAGTTGACCGAAGGTTGAAATTTTTGTAGTCGACGACGGGTACGTCCACTTGGCACCCAACAGACAATTTTAGTCGACGTATGATACGTCCAGCAGGCGTTTAAGGGTTAATGAGACCGGATGGAGGAAAGGCGTACACTTGCATGTGATTCCAACTTGTAATGTCACCTTGGTGACTACTGAAATGGGGACACCCTTAGAGAGAAATAATCCGGAAGACGATGGTTTAATCATGTCGCGAATAAGTCAACAGTTGCTGGTCACTTCCGGAGAACCTGACATATTACTTCCAGAGTCAAAGTCCACTCTCCCCCCAATACCTGAACGAGAGCGACCTAGCGATCTGCCCGTACTTTGAGACTCCCGATATAAATTGGGGAAGAGGAGACACTTTCGTTCTTCGCACCCTCTCAAGACTATGTGCAATAGTATAGTATTGAGTTCTGTTGAGCCTGTTCCCCTCCGAGTTCTTCAGATACGACACGGCAATTACACTGTCACTAAACATAGCCACTACTCTGTAGCGCACTAAGACTGAGAACAACTGAGGGCTTCCTTTACAGCATTGATTTTCCCGAAGATTTATTGACTACTCTTGTTCCAAGGCCTGGATTCCTCCAAGGTTGTCTCCCAACCTTGATCTGAGGCATCTGTGTACAGATGAACGTCAGGAAGAGGGGAGTCGATAGACCTTTCCCCTGTCAGGTGCATTTCTGACTACCACAAACGATCCAACAGGCAACAATCGCTCCCAACTATAACAGCGTTCTTGTTGTGGAAGTCCCAGCGATTCCTGAGACATACCTGAAGAGAGAGCGCATTCAGATACGAGACCCTGGAATTAAAAGAGAGAGAGAGAGAGAGAGAGAGAGAGAGAGAGAGAGAGAGAGAGAGAGAGAGAGAGAGAGAGAGCGCATTCAGATACGAGACCCTGGAATTAAAAGAGAGAGAGAGAGAGAGAGAGAGAGAGAGAGAGAGAGAGAGAGAGAGAGAGAGAGAGAGAGAGAGAGAGAGAGACATTCTCCCTAAGAGGCTTCTCCAAGCTGGTACTGGCCGTTCCCTGCTGGACGGGAACCCTTCAATCTTTGAAGGACCAATTGGACTCTCTCTAGGGTTGTGAAAACCCTCAGAGGAAGAGAGAGAATCCGCTTACCTGAATATGTTAAGAATTCCATAGAATTCCCTCGCTCTTACTAGCTCCTCTGGAGAGGAGGCCAGTTAAACAATCTTCTAGATACTTCAAAACACTGTATTGTCTAGATACTTCAACACTCTGTATCCTCGACGAAGCATAATTGCCGACACCGGAGACATGAGTTAGAGAAAAAACCATGTTCATCATACTGGCTACGTCATCATCCTTGAACAAGAATTAGCTAAGGCTAATGGTGTTCTAAGCAATCCCTCTTATGAATGTCCGGATACTGAGGGAGAAGATGACCAAGATAGAAATTTCGACTTTCCTGCTTCAAAAGTCGTAGACGAAGCCAAATTTATTAGGCTGCCAACAGCCACGGATCCAAAGGGACATAGCCGTCACTCTTTAGAACCTTCTCCTCGAGTTTCATAACAGTCTTCTTTCTTTCAGACTCTTTGCCAGAAGTCTTTGAAGGAGCAGGGCATTTTTTAGGAGGCATTTTAGTGCCGAATACCGCTGTTGCACAAAGATTAAGAAACCAAACGAAAAGATGCGCAATTTCACAAGGTAAGAAGATGCTGCGAACTACGCACGAACTGAGAAGGATGCTGTAGATGCGGTCTCCCAGAATTCCATGTTCGCGAGTTGGTTGTGAATGTTCAGCCAATCAGCGCCAACTGAACAGCCAGTGAGCGCCAAGGAAAATGGATGGTGCTTCTGGATTGGCTGCTTTGCAGATTACAGCCAATAGTGTGTCGAGTATCATTGGTCCTGGGTGCACAGCGTCCAGCATCCCGAGTTCTTTATATTTGCAGAGAGGTGGCTTGGGTGAAGCACTTTTAAGAAAAACTTTGTTTACATTAATATATTACAGTACTGTAATATTTGAAAATTAGTGAATCATTTTTCATCTTACAAAATGTACTTACAGTAGTCATGAATATATACTTAGTACGTGCATGAAAATGCTATGTACCACAGATGTAAACATACGTACCCTGCTATTCCTGTTGTCTCACATATTTTAGATATGCTCTACGTACTACCTGTAGTACTGCATTGTACTATGTATCATCCTAAAACACTTTTTGTATGTAATATTTAAAAATCATCCTACAACAAATATTTAATAAAATGTACGTACTGTATGCACAGAATATCAGTGTTAGTATATGTATGTGCAATACAGTAGTACCATGCGTATACCGTAGTGGCAAATTATCAGCAAATGACCCAGTATAACTCATTTTATTGCTATCTCTCGTTTGTGTGTTTTGCGTGTACAGTACTATGGCCTAAAAATATTTTTTGAAATTGTGCATTAAGATGTCCTCTGAATGCTCTTCTGCTTCTAAGGCCTCTGGCCAATAGCCTACAATTAATGACTGATGAGAAGAAAGTAGACACGATTGTTTTGTTAAGAGAGGGCAAAAGTCACGGAGAAGTAGCAGCCCATTACGGCATGTCATTAATTGCGGTCGCCTGCATTGAGCATGAACAAGGTAAAATACTCATGCAGCCCTACTGTACCACCTTCGTTGCCATGTTCAAATACCTTAACATGACAACGCCTCCCGTCATTCATCGTACTGCACAGCTAATTCATCATAATCATCATCTACAGCATACTGTAATCAACATTCATCACCAGTTACTACCTGTATGATTTAGCTTTATTATTTATTATATTATTAAGGTACCCAGTGTAGTATTACATAATATTATTATTGTAATACACTCCCTGAACACCTGAATTAGCCCTTAATCCCACTAGCCCGAACAACTCTCAACTACCCATCCCACTATAGTGGGAATTTTAATGGCCAGCGTTACCAATGCTGCAGGTAAAATCTTGTCACTTGAGCTACCATAACAAATGGTTGGCAACGCTGACACAGGTGTGCGCAGACACGCCCCATTTTCGTCAATTGCTTTTTGTTCACGCTGCTGGAAGGTTGTTTCCTTTTGCAGTGCGAGGTTTTAATCCTATTGCCCGACTTCTCTTTGTATTTTGGATTGTGGTGAAGACCTGGATCGGATTTAACGGTTTTTCTCCTGGATTTTCTGGATATCTTCGACGTGGAACATTTTTTGGATTTGGACTCGCTGGTTCCCAGTCTCATTTGTGCGTCACGGACTTTTCACCTCCTACTACCGTGCCATCGGCTTTGACGTCAGCCTCGACTACCTGCGACGGTGGACTCTGGTGCTCATTGCTTCTTCTTCGTGCAAAGACGGATGCGTACCTTGAGACACGATAGACATTCCGTCAGGTATGTAGGAAGGTTAAATGTGATGTCCAGACTCATTGCAATGAATGTTCCCACTGGTAGGCACAAGAGAGGGGTGATTACATTCGTCATCGCAAGTCTTTGGCTAGTAACGGCGGCAGACGTCGGTCAGATTCTCGTTGCCTCAAGTGTCTCAGACTTCTGCTACAGATCAGTTGATGGATTTAGCGAGTTCAATGGTAGTCAAACAGATAGAGTATAGGATTGCAATTAGTAAGGAAAATTCAATAGCTAGTCTTCTTCAACATTTCTCAGATAGGGATAATAGTAGTATTAGGATGTCTAATTCTTCTTCCTTTTCAGCTCCCCTGCCTGTTCCAGAACCAGCCCTAACGGTGCCGGCCTTCTTGGCGCAGAGCAGGCAGTGAAGGATTTCCCCCCCCACAACCCCCTTGTAATATTGATAAATTTAATGTTGATAATGTTAGGATCAAGATCTAGGTGTGATAAAAGAGGATAGGTTTGGGTTTGGTAGTGAGGAGAAGGTTTTAATGGTGCAGGGTCGTTCTCCTGAACGGGTTCCGGTTTCAGGTTCAAGTGGTTTTTGTGCTCTGACTAGAGTTTCTCCATCTCTTCTTTCGATCTGGTTCAGTCTCAAGTCAATGTTTCAGTTACGGTGAGACAGAATCCTTCTGCTTTCGCTTCTAACTCACTTCCTACTGTTTTCTAAATCTCCTACTGTAGTTTTCCCCTTCCCTGTATTTTCTACTCCTCCATCTAGTAAGGCAGATTATGGTGTGTCCTTTCAGCTTCTGAAGTAATTTGCGGTACCTGCAATTGGCTGTGGCGGGTTATAAGACGGATGGTGGGGTTTTTCGACAGGTATAGATCTATGGCGAGAGGTTATAGCTTTTCTTGAATGTTTTCTCTAACATTAGAGAGTATGGGACACAGTAGTGTCCAGAATTCATGTCGGATATGTTTTCAGGATTATTGAGGGGGGCCAGATTCGGTGTACCTTCTTAGCTTTTTGTTCTAAGTTTTCTTCTTCGTTATCTGTCGCTTCATCTCCTGCTCCCACATTCTCTGTTACTCCCTTTTCAGTCTCCTCTTCGGCCCTTTCTTCTTCTGCTCCAGTCTTTCCTGCGGCTTCCACATCTTCCATTTTCCCTCCTTTGATTTTGGTTTTCCTCCTCTCAGGTAACTTTTTTATGCGTCTGCTATTCCTACGCCTCCCGCCTTTTCCTTCCTTAGTACAGTCTTCTCCGGTAGGAGGAGCTTCCAGACAGGCGAAAACCCTGTTTCGGCAGATTTTGGCCACAGGGGTCTCTTGTTCCATCCCTTCGGATATGCGCAACCCTTTGCTTCCACTTCATGCGGCTGTCCCGATAGTATCAGGTATTTCACAGGGTTTTCCCGTCGATTCCAGTTCGGGTTTGCGCTCTGCAGTTTTGGCAGAGCGTGCGGTACCTTCTTTGAGCGGTCCGCGGCTTTCGTCGCCCGCATTTTCCACGGCGGTAACTCAGGCTACCTTCTACCTCTTTCATTCTCTCTCCTTCATCTTCTTCCGTCCCTCTGCAGCGGTTTCGTTTGCGCATCCTCCCCCAAGATTTAACAATGTTGGTTTGGCTACTCTCACTCGTCTTCCCCTTAGTAATAATGGGGAATTGGCTCTGGGTTTTTATCAGATCAGCCTTCTCTTCCCGGCGGGTCCAACAATGCGGATTCAGCTCCGGGTACCCGATTAAGTGCGGATGCGCAGCATTCTGGTTAGGTTGGTCTGACTGCGGACTCTTCATCTTTGTCCGGGGCTTTGTCCAGTGCCTCCTCCTTTGTCGGTCTTAGACCGTTCGGACATTGTGGAACAGGATTCTTATCCATAGGTGCAGGAGATTCTGGCGGACTTAGAATGTCCTCTTGCCAGCAGTACGATTACGGACACAGGCTTGAGTATGTTACTTCTTCGTACCCTCAAGCAAGAGCTCCAGACCTCCCGATTTTGAGGTTTTTATGACACTAAACCAGCTCCTGCCTCTTTTTCGTGTTGGCTGGTTTGGTTCGATCGGGTTAGCCAGGCTTTGGAGGAGGGGGACGTTCACTTAGCATCAGTAGTTGCTTCTAATAGACAGCACTCTTCTCTTCTCTCTCTGAGTAGGACGATTTATGCAGTTCAAGGTAATCCTTCGGCAGGTGTCAGGTTGCCCCTCAATGAATCGGTTGAGGCATTCCTGTTTAAGTCTCCGGCGTCGTTTTGGCTCATAGGGACTTCTCTTAGGGAAGCTGGTGCTTGGGGGTATGTGTTGCGCAGTCAGACTGAGGCTCTTGCGCATTCTTTCTGGATGCGGTCAAGTTATTGTAATGCGGGTTCTAAAGAGTGACGGCTATGTCCCTTCGGATCCATGGCTGTTGGCAGCCTAATAAATTTATCTCGAGGGGTCTGGCTCACCAGGTGAAAGCTTTGGCTTCGTCTACGACTTTTGAAGCAGGAAAGTCGAAATTTTTATCTTGGTCATCTTCCCCCTCAGTATCCAGGCAAATGCCGCACAAAAATTATTGTTTGTAAGGCTTTATCTATTTGTAACAGTGATAAAATCAATGCAACCTGTTTTAGGTCATCTGTCCTTCCTCTGATAGAAAAATGTTCTCCTGTGTGGATGTCTGCTTCTGCTAGAGATTTGGTAGATTTCTGTTTCCTAATATTAGCAGTTACGACTTGGACCATTGACAGATGGGCTCTTGATTGTCAATTTTTCATAAGTTGTATTTCAACAAAGATCTTTCACATTCACAATTAATCCCTGATCCCCTTTCCCTGCTGAGAGCAACCAGATTCCCTGAACAGTAGCACCAATATGCAGTAAATGTGCCTTGCTGTTGAACTTTTCAGTTCCAGAGGTCCTTTATTCCTCACACTGCTGGACTGTTAAACAGCCTCCCTGAAGATGTTGTGCAATTGGAACTTCAGAAGTTCCAGCAAAGATGCAATGCATTACTACCCTAATACAATTCCTGCATTTTAATAATTTACTTACATTTTTCTCCTTATTCATTAATTTAATTAATTTCTTTTTTTACTAGTGATCTCTTCTTTCTACATTTCCCATTACCTTCTGTTAACTCTTTCTAATGAACATCATATTCTTTGGAAGTTTGAATCTCAAGTCAATAGCCCCTGTGGGCTTGTTCCATATGAATAGGGTTCATCTTCTGAATAAATAATAATTATATCAGCAATAAAAAGCAACAAACAAAGTGACATTTCATGACGTGTTAAGTGATCAATAACATTCACGAAAGGTAACTTCTCTCTATCTCTTTTGCACTGTGTATGTTTCTAACTGCAGTATCACATCTTGCCTTTTTTTTTTTTACGTTTTGCTTTGCCTGATTTACTGTACAAATTTAGTTGACTCGTAAGTATGATTATCACACATATAATAAGAGAATATTTTATCACTGTTGATATTTCATGTAAAGAATTTAAAATGCGAATTTGTAAACATTGGCAACACATGCTTGCATTTATCTTTTGGGTTGTAAAAATAAAAAAATGAGAAAATACAGTAAATATAGATGAGAAGAGCATGAATAAAAATGTTAAAAATTGACTGAGTATTTGTGTTATAGGCTTCAATGTAAGAGATACCTCAATTACTGTTTTCTCTTTCTGTCTCTGTCTCTCTCTCCACCCATCCCACACTGCATTCCCAGCCCCACCCAGCCAGGAAAACTGCTTCCCTACTGCACCCACCTTCCAAAACAACCCTTTTCCTGGGTGAGTTTCTATACAGTCTTACTGCCCCTTCCCTCCCATGGCACCCAGCCATTCAACCAAAACCCCCCACCTTTGAAACTTCTCCAGAACTCCATCACCCACCAAACCCTTTCTCAGCCTGTTTATGTGTGTATGCAATGTTACAAACACTTTCCTTAGGCTATGCAGCACTGCCAACCATCGGAGAACAGTTTTTTCAAAATTTAAAAAAAAATTATATATTTGTATTTCTTTGTTTGGTCCCTGGTCCAGGTATGTTGTATAATGTTGAGTCCCAGATAAGGAAGATCTAGATAATCAAGGGATTACTACTTTGATTTCTTTTGCCTACATTGTAAAAGGTTAGTAATGTCTTCTTTTACCAGTGGTCAATCAACATTAACTGACACTTAGTGTATCCTAATATTTACTGGGATTTCTTTTCAACTTCTATACATTACTTAGAAGAGAGAGAGAGAGAGAGAGAGAGAGAGAGAGAGAGAGAGAGAGAGAGAGAGAGAGAGAGAGAGAGAGAGTGTTATTACTTACCAACACGTGTTCTTTCCATCAAATGAGAGAGGGCTGTGAGACAAAGAGAGTTGATGTCCTCCAGATCAGAGCAAAAGCCCATCTTGGTTTGTCCCAGGCCAATTGTATATTTGCCCTTTAAAAAACACAAAAAAATTTATGAAATCATAATTTTAATGGGCAGGATGATTCTTGCATAAATAAACATATTTGAAAACTAGGTACTTATATTGCAAATAATAAAATCCAAGTCTTTATGCAAAAGTCTGTTTTTATCACAAAATTCTTCAATAAATGATTGAGACCTAATCTAAGTAAATTTCCTAGCTTCCAAGGATTAGAATTATTATAGACTCAAAATGAAGTACAATGTTCCCTTTATGATTAACCAAATATTAAAGCAATATTACATGGATATACTTAATAATGTTCTAGAAATGCAAAAAAAAAAATTGATTTTTTAATACAATCCCATAACTTACTACCATTTTCTTTGTCAGCCCTGTCAGATGGTTGGTGGACTTGGGCAGTAAAGTCCAGTAGGTCTTCAACAGCTCATTTTTCATTCTTTAACAACTGAAATTTGGAGCAGGGTAAGTGCCATCAGGGATAAGTTGTGGGTTTTTACAATAAATCCAGTCTCATGTTGTATTTCTACAATAGGTAATTTGTTTAAAGAAAACTCATAATTTACAGGTAACCCAAAATCTCAACTTAAGTGGAGAGGATTATTGTTGCCAAGCCCCACAGTCATTAAGCTGAGTAACCTGGATGTAACTGGCAACACAGATGACAGCTGTTTACCATGCAGACATTCCCACACACTGCATGACTCATCAGATGCATGTCTTACATCTTGAATATTATACAATATTGTATGCATGTTTAATAAACCCTCCTAATGCATATCACACAATCAGATAACTTCAAAAGATTATGCCATACGGGTGTCATTATTGAGAATAAAAAGAAGTGTGAGAGGAAAGTGACTTTAAGGAAACTGACTTTAAAAACCAGTAAGTTAGATAAAGCAATTCTATTGTGAGCACTGGCTTTCACTTCAGAGGCTTCCTTACATGACTTATTTTCACAAGCCCTAATCATTACTCTTCTGAGCATGGCAGGATTGTGTGCTCTGTGGTGGATTTACAGAACCATCTTGTGTACATAAAAAGTCTGGTTGAAACTTCTTTATAATCTTTGGTCCTGTAGAGTACAACAATAAACAGGTTTTGACGTAGGAAAAACCTATTTTTGGTAGTCACTGTTGAGTCTTCAAGGAGTTACCTTCCATGGTCTACCAGAGCTCCATGGTGACCAAACTAATATCAAAGAATTCTCTTCTAGTTGGACTTTTGGCCAGGTATTGTGTCATAATGATTAACATTATAACACATGATGGAGCATATAATGGACTCAAAGATAGGAGGGCACTTTCCCTTATCTTCAGCGAAGCTGAACCTAGTTTTTCCAACGTCAAATAACCTGCAAGATAGAGAAGTGACTATTGCGCATGCGCATCCGTCCTCTTGTTTACAACCGGGCCGTTTAAAGACCAAGGAGCCATTACTCTCTGTTAGTCAATGCAGGTTGATCCCTTTGCCCAAATCCCATGCCTTTTCGTCAGGGAAGTGGGAGGGTTTTGAGGACTCAATGGCGACTACCAAAAATAGGTTTTTCCTATGTCAAAACCTGTGTTTTGATAGCGTAGTCGCTGTTTCGTCCTCAAGGAGCTTAACGAAAGAAATTGACAGGTGACGAAAAAGGCTTAAGCTCTCTCTTTTTAATCCCAACACCCCAAAGGAAATAACATTTCCGTTCGAAGGTCAAGCCACAGATTTCAAGTCCCATTCTTTATTCCAAATACTTTTCAGGTTTTGATACCAAGGAACAAGAAGCTATGCACAAACTTACATTTTAGGATGTAGTTCTACAGTGGCTTACCTAAGCATGGGGGGTTTTGTTGTAGTACTGTCACCCATCTCCCAGCGATAGTTAGCATACTCACCATCAATATGACCCCTGGTTTTCTGCCGCAGCACCTATGGGTTAAGACTAACTATGCCACCTACTGATACACAGTGGAGTCAAATTTGTTCGAACATCTGGCAATGATTTAACTGATGACCACCCTATACATTTGGAGACTTCTTTGAAAGAGACATTTCTGAAGAAGGCCAAAGACATACTTTCCTAACATCATGTGACCAATGGAAAGAGTGTGGATTTCCCTTTTTAATGAGAAAACACTACAATCATTCTCAGTCTTTGTAGAAAGAGTGGTTAGTTTGTGTTAGGTTGTAGGAAAATAGGACCTTCTGGGGTGTTTGCTGTGACTTCCAGGTAAACCTTAAGTGCTTGAACTGGGAGTAATGTCTTGTCTGCTAAACTGAATTTTCTTATAAGAATGGATTTCCATTTTAAAGGATCCATATTCTTGGCCAGGAATGATGGGCCAGGGGACAATAATAATTGATGGTCAGCTATTTGCATGATGCATCGTCCCCATCTAAGAGAGCCCAGTTCACTAATACTGTACGAGCTCCTGATGCTAATGCAATCAAGATCACCTTTTGTAGCCTGTGCGTTGTGGTTGTCTTGGGTCCACTGAATTGAGGGGTTGATAGAAGTCTAAGCACCTTGTTCAGGGACCAAGAAATTGGAAGCCTTTCGGGAGTGGGCCTTTGTAGAGCAAAAGACTGCAAAAGGGAAGTGACAACTTCTATATTGGAGTCAATCCTGAATCCATAAACCAAGGGTTCCATTAATGCAGCCTTGTATGCCATGACTCTTGTAACCACAAGGCATTTCTCTTCAAAAGGGTATATAAGAAAAATAAAGTTTCTAAAGAAATCTCAACTGGGCTTTCAGTATGGATATAATCTAACCATATCTTCCATACGGACTGGTAATGCTGGATAGAAGTCAGTAATTTTTGCACTAGGTACCTAGCAATGTTGAGTGAGTAATTATCACGATAGATATTTTTAAAAAATCTATACATGAAGGTCTCGGCTTAGAAAGGAGAGAATTTCCCTCCTACTGTCTGGGATAGAACAGTGGACAACAGTGGAATTCATCTTTCTGTCCGTTGTTGAGGTAATAGGAACCAATGCCTGTTTGGCCAATTTGGGGCTATTAAGTACATTATTCCTATGAAGGTTAGAAGTTTGCTCAAAACCTTTGAAATCTGGGACAATGGAGGAAAAATTATCGTCCTCCCCTTGTTCCAGTCTTAAGGAAGGCATCTCTTGCTGTTGCTTGACTGTCCAGGTTTGGGGACACATGCATTAGGAGTTTGTGATTCTAGTATGTGGCGAACAGGTCCACTTCCAGTTGTGGAAGCATGTTGGCTATTGTTTGAAAAGAATGGTTGTCCAACATCCACTCTGTTGAGGCTGTTGTTTTCCTTGATAGAGAGTCTGCTATTACAATGAGACTCCCTGTGAGGTGAACTGCAGACATGTGCCACTTCTTTGCTTGCGCCACCTGAAGGATGGCTAACATTACCATATTGAGAGGAGGTGAATGTGATCCAGACCTCTTGATGTAGGATATTGTGGTTATGTTCTCTCTCTTCTTGAGGTTTGAGATTTTTGAGAGACAAAAGACAGCCATCAGCTCCAGGAATTTGATATAACAATTCCTGAGTAGCTGATCACCTCCCTGCCACCTGACAATCCTCCCAATGTCCTCCCAACCTGTCAACAAGGCATCTGTGAGTTTGTCACTCATACAGATGGAGGAGTCAGGGTGACCTGTTTCACCAGAGATTCCTTCCAAATCTAAGGCCAAAGTATCTCCCCAACTCTTTTTATCCTTTGATGAGGTCTGTCTTGCATCTTTTTTCTTGCAGGCAATAACCAGAATTTGTTCACACTTTTAGTTGCAATCTATGTATTAGATCTATTACTGACAGAACTGCAGGCCATCATGCGTTCTGATTGCCATCTGAAACTCTGGGCTGTGCAAGGAACCTTTTGAGGACTTGCCTTATTCTGTTTTGAGTATGATGGGGAGAGACAACAGACCATGAAGAGTATCCCAACACAGTCCCAGCCACTGAAACTGTCTGCTAGGCATGAGGCAGGATGAGTGTCTGCTGGGCGTGAGGCAGGATGTTTTCAAATTTATAATAAAACCTTTTGATTGTACTTTAGCCTGTTGACCATTTTTCTTAGGTTTTACAAGCACTCTTTTCTTGTGGGCTCCTAAATCTTTTTGTTTGAGTTCTCAAACGAACACTGTTGCTAGTTTTGACAAATATTCTTTAGGCAATGTTTAGCCAAAAGGACATGACTTTGAATCTGTATGTATCCTTCCCTATTCGGACCTTAGGAAGGGGCGGAAGGGAACGGCTATAGGGATGTGCCAGTGTGCATCTTTCAGATCCATAGAAACTGCCCGAGCCCCTTTTTGAAATGATTCAATGTACTTAGGCAAAGGTAATCATCAAAAACTTTCAGCAAACAATGTGCTTGTTCAATGTTGATTGGTTGAAGATCACTCTTCTTTTGGATGAGTCCCTTTTGAGGACACTGAAGAGACATACTTGGTGGCAAATATACGCAAGTTTCTGTCCCCCACAGGAAAAACTTCCATTGTCTGTGATGTCATCGAAGCTGACCCCCAACCAATATAATTTCTCTTGGTATCTGCCTCCTCCTCTGCCTTCACCTTTGATAGACATTCCAGGTGTTGTTATTCTTTTTTCCCCCTATGAGATGGTTTTTGAACCTTGTGAAAAAGGATGGACTTGAAGTTGCTGTTGTCCCTTTGCAGGGAATTCTCCCTTCTGACCACCTAACTGTTTTTTGAGGAAAAATTTTTTGGGGGTGACTGAGAGGCTTATATGATTTTTATCAAAGTGAGCCTTTTTTTGGGTTGGGTTTTGGGAAAATTTTGGGTTCTTTTTGTTTCTTGAATTCCTCTTTCCCAGACAAACGTACACTGTACAATTCTGTTGGTAGGCATGCTCGTTGAGTTGAGCCACAACAGACTCCTCTAACAGGTCCTTACAGAAGGGGTTAGAATGTAACAATGCAGTGACACTGGAGAGTGATTTGATGGAGCTCTCCAATGCTTCCATTTGCAATTTTATGTGCCATTCTAGGAAGTCAAAGAGTGCTTTCCATCAGGGAGTGCTTCCCATTGGGTTCTCATAATACTTTTGGCCTCAACAGCAAAAATTATCCTGGGATGTTCTGGGAGCCTTAAGAAGGCAACTTCCAGCAAGGTGGTAGAGGTTATAATGCTAACGAGTCGGAGCCTAGCATAAAATTTTGATGAGGCTACTTGGTGAGCAACTTGGGTCTAATTCAAAGAGTAGAGATCCATTTTTCATTGACCTGATAAAGGGTGATTTCTTTAGTTTTCAATGCTATAGGCACAGGTAAGCTTGCCGCAAAATGTCTACCCCTTTTGGGGGAGCTTGCCATAAACTGTGTATCCCTTTTGGGGAGCTTGCCATAAACTGTGTATCCCTTTTGGGGGAGCTTGTGCAATCTAACTGAGCTTCAGCAACTAAACTGTAACTGCCTGTTAATCAAGGGGCAGAAGTCCTGGGCAAGTTACTATACCTTTCCAAGAAAGTAGACATATAAGTCTGAGTTAGGTGGATCCCAGTATCCCTTTTGGGGGAGCTTGTGTAATCTAACTGAGCTTCAGTAACTAAACTGTAACTGCCTGTTAATGAAGGGGCAGAGGTCCTGGGCAAGTTACTATACCTTTCCAAGAAAGCAGACATTTCAGTCTGAGTTAGGTGGATCCCAGTATCCCTTTTGGGGGAAAAATCCTATTCAGCAATGATAGCTGCAAGGGGAATAGAATTCCTTCTGTGAGGTTTCTTCCACGGCTAGCTTAAATTTATGTCCCTGAGCCTTCTGGGTTCAGCAGGGCCATTTCGATGGCAATGTTCACTCCATATTTTTTAATAAGAATGTGAACTCGATGTAAAGATTCCTCTACTTCCTCCACAGGGTTAACCTGGGAGGCATTGGCAACTGATGTTAATGGGTTTTGGCCCACACATTGATGTTTTTCAGAGGAAGGGTTAAATATCTGCTGCCGGAGTTCTGCCGGGAAGATAATCTCCCCCTTCCTCACCCCTACTGAACCCTAGGCCCCACTGAGACAGCTTAAAAGGAGCTGTTTCGTCCTTAAAACTTGCTGCCAGGAGCATACTACAGATCTTGCCCAAATCTGGCAACCAAGCAAATTTTCCTTGTTTTCAGAAGCTAGTTAGTATTAATTGTTTTTAAGTGAGGGACACTTCTGTAGTTCCTCATATAGTTTTCATAATACAGGTTAATTTGACTACAATTGTGCAGTTTTAATACATTTAATCAAATATGTTAAACCTTCTAGGGTTTAGGTTAGTTTTGATACCTGTACATGGCTGTATTACTTATACACTGCTAGTCCTTTTGCAATGACCAAGCGAAATTTTTAATTCCAATTGTAATGCCATTCAGACTAACTGCTATGAACTAATTTGTTTGACTAACCCAAACTACTGTTTTGTATAGCTTGGGGTAATGATTCTAGTTTAATCTACGTTAAGCTAAGAATAGAAGATTTCTCAGGAGGTTCTTGCTTAACCTATTCTAGGCTTATTTACAACTTAATGGATATAAACTTTACAGAAAATAATTCTCTTATCTGTTTTTCTGTTTTATGTGGCCGAGACTACCTTTTCATCTGATATTCGGCCATTGCTGTATTAGGCTAATAGTAGGATATTCCTTATATAAGGAATATCCTACTTGCAATTTAGACAGGACCTACCAATTTTGTCAGGTCCTCTCCTTTAAAAGGGGGCCACTGTCATTGGGTCTGCTATTGGGCAGGAAGTATTTTCTTAATACAAGCCTATTCAGGTGCTATTCTAAGCTCATGATCTTGACAGTGACCACTACATTATTTTCATTACATGAATAGGACCTTACTAATGTTCAGGGTAGAATTCTTTTAGTTTTCAACGTTTCTATTTAAGTCTTTAAAGCCTAAGAATGATGTTTATTTCTCTGTTACTATTTGGTTTACTATATAAAACAGTAATCCAGAAAAACCTTTTGACAAATTTAAAAATCTATTTCTGGAATCAGTGTCTTCTACCTAATCTATTTTCATTATTCCTCCCTCCCTTGATGGGTTCATTTCTAAACAATTGGTGCTACCATGGTATGCTAGTGTTGCCTTTTGTATACATCTCATCTAGTGCACAGCTTTATCTTCATCTCTCTAAGGACTTTTGATATAGGGAATCTCTTAGGATCCAGAAATGTTTTGTTTCACCCTTTTCCAAAATGACTCCATCTAGATGGAGCTAATGAGCTTAGTGTCAATTCAGCATTTCATTTGCTTTCTCTGGTATCTAGCAAATTTAAAAAAATTATCTGAATGGACTATTTGTTTGACTATCGATTTTCTCCAGAAATAGATTTTTCCTTTGTCAAAATCCTTTTTCTAAACTGGCTTACATTAAAGTCTGCCCCGGTCTAGGGGTATTGTTAATGTATATTTCGCCCAGACTGTAAGGGTTAGTGAAAACTGGCTGTAAGGGACTAAATTTTCCTGAGAGAGGCAGCTGTAAAAGTCATGAGAGCTATAGCTCTTCTACTATTATCTTCTCCATCATCAATCTCACCTCTTTGTGTGAAGCAGGTTTCTTTGAAGCTTTCATTTAGTTAGAACATAAAGTCAAGTTGGGAGCTCATCTCAAGAAATGGAAATAAATTATCTTCCTGAACTACCTGTGGCACCCAAAGTGACCAACAAAACTCCCCATGTTCAGGTGCGTTTCTACACAAATCTCACCGGAAGAGTTCAAGTTCAATACAAAGTGGCTTCACATCTTCCTCTTGCCTTAGAAGGGAGGGTTTACTGCCTTTCTTTGCTTTCTTCTAAAACAGGATGCCTAACAGCCTTCTCACAGACACAGAGGGCCTGAAATCAGTGTTCCATGAAATCCAGTGTTTCTTTCTGTGGCAAGGAGATCAGGGCAGTCTGTGAGCTCTCTCCTAGCTAGATGCTGGAACTGGCTGAGTATCTCCCATGATATACAGTACTCTGCTCAGACTGTGAAATTTAACTTATCAAAATCAAATTGCTAATTGCTGCTTAAGGAAAAACATGAGATTTAAAAATATTAGCCTGACTTACACTCCTCTTATCTACTGACAAGGCTGAGAACTACAAAGCTGAGATGGAGGATTTACCCAGGGCAACAATCCTTTTAGCCTGGGAGATTTTCCTATTGTAGTGCCAACTTAGACAGGAAAGAATTTGGCCATTTTGCCAGTTATCAACTGTCAAATAATTCTCACAAATATTTTTCCAGTGTCCATCTCTGCTAGAAAAAATGAGAAAGAGAAGAAAGGATTTCTAAGGGTATGAGGAATAATTTGCTATTCTACAGAACATCCATACCCTCCAGGCTTCAGTGGCCCCGTGCATTTTAATTTAATCACTGTCTGCATGGTCTATTCTATTACTAAAATAGTTTAACCAGACCACTGAGCTGACCATTAGCTCTCATCAGGGCTGGCCTGAATTTTTAGGATGGAATGACAAGTCTAGGCTCAGAAGCTAGCATGGGACCTAATAGGTCACTTGTCAATGATGATAAACAAAAAAATGAAAATGAAATTAAAAGCTGTAATTTCAGTTTTTTCACTGGAACACACTCACACAATAAATACATTTAAACTCATGCTTCCATACATACTCACTAAAAAGGTATATTAAAATTTAAAATAAATTAAGTAACAAAATCATAAAATTTACTTGTTTTAAAATTCATTACTGATTGATTGTTTTTTTTTATATTTTTCAATTAATTTGCAGCTTCTCATGAACATTAAAATGGAACTATTGATGCGTTGAAAGATTCTGACAAAATTTCTTCAATGATGGTCTATTTCCAAAAATTTGATAATCGCTGCAGGTTATATTTTGACATTCACAGTATAAACTGTTATCAGCACATTGCAATCTGGGCATTTGGGAAGAGGGCCACATGGTGTTCATTAAGTGTCCATGTGGTAAAAGTATGGCCTACTGAAGACGTGTCAAATTACCTTGCACTTGTCTCTTCTTTGATATGACAAATCCATTTTCCAACACTGGATTTTCTCTGAAGTTTTATTATTTAGCAAGCAGAATTTGTTCCATATAAATTTTTACAATGACTGTTTTTATATTATTTTGTATAGTCATCTTTGTAGGGAATCATTTGTTCTTGTCATCTTTTTCTTTCTCTGTTTAAGTCCATCTTCATTTCCTTAAGCCCTACATCTTGCAAAAAAATCTATGAGTTCTCAATATTTTTTCCACTTATTATACAATTTAAACATTTTTATATATTGATGCAATATTATTTTTATATAAGCTTTCACAACTTTTTCATCCTTGATCATAAATTACAAAATTATTATATGAGACTCTAATTATTTCCAAATCCCCATTTTACACTTTTTTCTCAGCTGTATATTCAGATGATGCTTTTTTGGGAAAGAACTTCCGTTTTGTTTTGGGATCAACAGCCTCCCAAATATTTTGATTTAGATCCTTTCAGTTAAGTACCTGCATATGTATGTGGACCTTTTGGATTATATGCTCTGAGCTGTAAATTAAAATATCAGTTTAACCAGACCACTGAGCTGACCATCCCACTCTCATAGGGCATGAAGGATTGTTAGGATGGAATGACATTTCTGTGTTTAGAAGCAGAAGCACTGGGACCCTAATAGGTCACTTGTTGATGATCCGATCCGTTTGAAAATGAAAATGAAATTAGAAAGCTGTAAGGCATTCACTGAAGGGATGTTTTGCACACAATATTCCTACATTTAAACTCATGCTTCAATACATACTCACTAAAAAGGTATATCAAAATTCAAAATAAATTAAAGTAAAATCATAAAATTTACTTGTTTTAAAATTCATTATACTGATTGATTGTTTTTCTTATATTTTTCCAATTAATTTCAGCTTCAGAAAGAACATTAAAATGGGTGCTATTGAGAACGCCTGTGAAGATTCTGACAAAATTTCTTCTATCAGTCTATTTCACTCAAATGCATAATAGTTGCAGGTTATATTTTGGACAGAAACACAGTATATGTTAACATGTTATCAGCATCATTGCAATCTGGGGTGGAAGTGGCCATGGACTGTTCATTGCCCAGAATCAAAGCAGAGGGCATTTGAAGGGGATGTTTTTTGCCAGCTTGTTCTCTCATTTCTGGATATAAAGCAATTTCCAACCTTGGATTCTCTGTTTTAATTTATTATTTTCCATGTTCTTTCTTTTTTGCCATTTTTTTACAATGACTGTTTTATATATTTTGTATAGTCTTGATAGGGATAAATCTACAATTTTTCTTTCATGTGGACCCTTCTTTATTTCCTTTATCAGTCAGTTGATCTTAATCCCTACTTTAAACAGGGATCAACAAATTAATATTGCCTCTGTGAGATACAATTTATGGCATCCCCTTCCAATAGTCCTTTTTAGATTATAGATTTGATGCAACTTTCAGGCTTCATTAACAAAAATATCTTATCAAAGCATGGAAGTTTAAATTTATGCAGATACTTCATCACATAACTTGCTGTATATACAGAGGCTTTTCTGGGACTGATGAAATTATGGCGTTTTGTTTTGGGTTGAAACCATCCATGACCGCATTACAAAAATCTTAAAACAGTGTAGATTCATAATAGTAAACTTTGTTCATCAAAATGCAACTGTGCTATGTTTGAAATCTGGTTTGTAAGCTCCATTTCTTTAATTCACAATTCAAGGGATGGCCGTTTATATCTGTTATAATTTTGAATTTTTCATTTAAAGCAGATGCCTGATACAACGAAATTATCCAAGCTTTCTTACTTTTTCATACTGAATCATATTTTCATATAAACATGCGATAACTGCTACTGCCTTCCCACGGCATAGGGTAAATAATTTAAAATGGTAAAGTAAATTGTAATGAGAAATAAGCATTACAAAACTGTTTCATTCTTTAATATTATTGATTGTTTTTTCTTACGCAGGCTGGAAAGCCTTAACTCATCAACAGGATTTATGGTAATTTCTGAAAATTTCTGCCTCAGTCTTTCTTTGAGTCCAGATGTAAACATCTCCATATCTTTACAAGCGTTGGGCCCAGGTTTAGATTGAATCGGGTAAACTGTTTTATATAAGAAAGTTTGCGCATTAAGTGTTGAATACCAACAGCTAGACAAAGCAATTTGTACTTAGAATAAAACTTGTTTGAAATCTTTCATATACATGAACTGTCAAATTTTCATTGGGGAAGACCTGGATGGGACAGAAATGGGACTTAAATGATTCTGACTGAACTGTTTTTTGTTGTAATAGTCTGGTCATTTACCTGTATTTTGTGATTTTCTTGTAAAAGTGGATAAATAGGATTAATTTTATGGTGCAAATCTTAATGAAAGTTTTTTATCCTTTACATGGAAAGAGGTGCATGTATGCAAGGGAGGGTTTGTCTTATATTCTTTATGGTCATGTTCCTGACAGCGGAAAATAGAATGGGATAATAGTCGTTTTTGGAAAGAATTTTATAGAAAATGCTTCTTATACAATACGCTGGATCCCAGCTCATAAATTATGTAAAATTATTATAATGTTTCTCTAGGCAGGATGGGGAGATCAGAAAAGGCCAGTAAATACAAATTCATGGGAAAGATAACTCCCAATCACATATCCTAATCCGTATTGTGATCTTAGATCCGTGTATATTGCGAATGCACCTGTCCTATTAGCTACTATTATTATTATTATTAATAGTTTAACCAGACCACTGAGCTGACCATCAGCTCTCATAGGGCTGGCCCGAAGGATTAGGATGGAATGACAAGTCTAGGCTAGAAAGCCCAGCACTGGGACCCTAATAGGTCACTTGTCAATGATGATAAACGAAAATGAAAATGAAATTAAAAGCTGTAAAAAGGCATACACTTTCATACTGGAACACACTCACACAATAAATACATTTAAACTCATGCTTCCATACATACTCACTAAAAAGGTATATTAAAATTTCAAAATAAATTAAGTAAAATCATAAAATTTACTTGTTTTAAAATTCATTATACTGATTGATTGTTTTTTCTTATATTTTTCCAATTAATTTGCAGCTTCTCATGAACATTAAAATGGGTGCTATTGAGAACGTTGAAGATTCTGACAAAATTTCTTCTATCGGTCTATTTCCAAATTTGATAATCGCTGCACGTTATATTTTGGACATTCACACAGTATATGCTTAACTGTTATCAGCACATTGCAATCTGGGCATTTGGGAAAAGAGGGCCACATGGACTGTTCATTAAGTGTCCATGTGTCAAACGAGTATGGCCTATTCGAAGACGTGTCAGAATTACTTGTGCGGGTCTCTCTCTTTGATATGACGAACTCCATTTTCCAACACTGGATTTTATCTGTTTTAATTTATTATTTTCAGGTTCTTCATTCCATATATTTTGCCATTTTTTACAATGACTGTATTTATATATCTTGTATAGTCACTGATAGGGATGTCTACATTTGTCCGTGTCATGTGGACCGCTTCTTTAGCTGCTTTATCAGCCTCTTCATTTCCCTTAATCCCTGCATGGGCAGGGATCCAACATATTTCAATATTTTTCCCTTATTATACAATTTATGGATTGAGAACTTTATATGTTGTACAATATTATTTTTGGGATTATAGCTTTGAATAGCTTCTATAGCACTTCTGGAGTCGCTATAAATTACAAAATTATTATATGAGACTTCTCTAATTATTTTTATGGCTGATACTATTGCACATAACTCAGCTGTAAATACAGAGGCTTTGTCTGGGAAGGAGAATTGATACGTTTTGTTTTGGGATAAATGCAGCATATCCCACTCCGTATTGTGATTTAGATCCGTCAGTGTATATTGCGTAATGTGGACCTTTTCGGATTATATGCTCTACTGCATGTTGTCTTTGGTATTCTGGAGTATATGAATTATTTTTTGATAAATATTTCAAGTGTGTACAAATTCTCATTTTATTCATTGTCCAAGGAGTAAGGCAATTTTAATATTACAGGCAATTGTATATACATATTTAGTGACTCAAACAATCTTCTATCTAATTGGGAAAGAAGGTGGATGATTGTTTATAAACACATCTCTTAATCCAAATAATTTTTTTTGGTTGGAGAATCATTTGTCTGAATTCTCAGAGCACTCTTCATCGTTACTAGCTCTCTATGGAGAGAGAGAGGTAGTTCACCACATTCAACTTGTAAAGATGATTTTGGTGATGATCTAAAAGCTCCTGAACATATTCTAAGACCCTCATTATGAATTGGGTCTACCGTTTTCAGCGTTGCGTCTGATGCCGAGCCATATATTTCACTTCCATAATCAACGATAGACAGCACTGTTGCTTTATACAATAAAGTAAGGGTATGTCTATCGGCTCCCCCAAGTAGTGTTCGACAGTTTTTTAATTAGGTTTAATGCTCTTTTACATTTTGATTTCATGTATGTTATGTGGGCTTTCCAGTTCATGTGAGCATCAAATACTAATCCTAAAAATTTTGTTGTTTGGCCAATTGGTATACTATGGTTTCTGATTTTTAAGTCTTTTGACACCTTTTTCCATTTTTTGTTTTTATAAAACATGATTGCTTGAGGTTTTATCTATGGAAAATTTAAAACAGATAAAGCCCATTCATCTATTTTACTATGCTTTTATTAATGATTCATTCTGCATGTTTTATTCGAGATGCTGAATAATATATGGCAAAATCATCCATATACAGGTTACTTTTAATACCAATAGGTAGATTTTTACTGATATCATTAATTGCTAAAGTAAACAGTGTGCCACTAAGGACGCTTCCTGTGGAACACCATTTCAAGAGGAAATGTTCTAGACAGAACATCATCAATTCTCACCTGAAAACTGCGATTTGTCAAAAGTTTTGTATAAACCTGGGTAAATGTCCACAGATATTTGTTGTTTTGTAAAGTTTTTAATATGCATACCTCCATGTAGTATCATATGCTTTTTCAATGTCAAAAAGACAGCTACAGTAATTTGTTTTCGTTCAAAACCTCGGCGTATATGGTCTTCTAAGTTACAGAGAGAATCTAATGTAGATCTGTTACACTGTGACCCAAACTGAGTGGGAGTTAAAATTTTATTTTCTCGAATGTGCCATGTTAGTCGAGAGCATTTGCCATTTTCTCTAGCAACTTGCACAAACAACTTGTTAAAGAAATTGGTCTGTAATTATTTACATTACTGGGATCTTTTTCCAGGTTTGGGGATTGGAATAATTATAGCTTTACGCCATTCATCTGGAAATAAATTTCAAAGTCCATAAGTGGTTATAAAACTCTAACAAGTATGTCTTTACCAAAGGTGCTAAATGGCATATCATTTCAAAACAAAATTGTCACCTCCAGGGGCAGATTAATTGCTGTTCAACAGAGCAAATTCTAACTCTTCCATATTAAATTTTCTATTATAATATATATCTTCTATTGTTTCAAAATTTTTTGTTATTAATTCTATATTATTTTTTCTTTGTGCAGAAATGTTCATCTAAATTTTATAACTACTTACTTTTGCTAAATTTTCACCTATTATATTACTAATTTCTTTTGGATCAAGTATTCTTTTCCCATCTTTTATTATGGCATGTCTAGGTGGTTTAACATGGATGGATGGATTTATTTTCCTGAATTTTTCCAGGCATATTTTTTGTATGGGAGTATTTTTATGAGAAACTGATACATATTTTTTCCATGAAAAAATGAGTTCTTGAGTGTATTATGGTTCTCTTTTTAAACTTTGCAATATTTTAAATGACAGAGGTTTTAATGAAGAAAATTTCTAATAAATAATATAGTATAGTTTTGTGATGTTGATTAATAAAATATTGGTAACGTTTTGTTTAAAAATGTTTTCTATTCAAATTATTTAGAGTCTTCCAATTTGGTGTTTTATTTTATTAATTCTGTTAGTTTTTCAGACCTCCATGGGACTTTGTGTTTTGTTGGATGAGATTTGGATTTTGGTATTGCTTTATGTGCAGCATTTGTAAGCAAATCACCAAGAAATTCATTAGTTTCATTATGGTCTTTCAAATATTCAAACTGGTGGGATATTCCTGGTGTGGAATTCATATTGTTCAATCTGCTTTATAAATGTTATATCGACTGGGGCATGTTTGGTGGGGTTATTTGTAATAAAGAAATTAATATGGGGAAATGATCACTTGTATGCAAGTCATCTTGTATTCCAGTCCAATTTGTTTAAAATATATGATCTGCTGGACATTTTAGGTCAATTGAGGAATATGTTCCATGTGTTTTGAAGAGATGTGCTGATTTCTTCATCATTTATACAGCACATGTCATATTCTATGAATTCCTCTATTTTAATTCCTGCTCTATTTGATTCTGTACATTTACAGATAATACAATTGGAAGAGCGATTAAAATCAACTTTTATTAATGGTTGGTTCCTTTGAATTATTTATTTCTTTAAAGTTTTTCAAGTCCAGTAGATTTTTATTAGTGTTGATTGTACAAATTATGAATTACATAATTATCGTTTTTATTCGTATTCTAATAATCGATGTTTGCAGATCAGGTAATTTTACAGGTATTTGTGTATCATACTTTGTTATGTACAGCCAACACCACCTAAATTCCCCTCTTCCTCTCCATCAGTATGCAGATGCTCACATTAGTATATTTGTTTTATCGTTAATATTGTTTTGTTGACATGTTGCAAACATAATATTTTTGTTCATATTCTTTTTAATAACGGTTGTATTTCCATGGAGGTGTAATCTGGTTCTCAGACCATGACTTCCATTGTATAATATAAGATGAAAATATTTTTATACATCTTCTGGTTTTAGTCTCTTTTTGTATTATCAATTTGGCTCTTTTTCCAGAAATTTACCCGACAGTCTGCTTCTTAGCACTTGGAAGGAGGGATTTTTCAATGCACTTTACCCTTTTCATGGTTCTTAATCCTAGTTTGCCTCTTTTAGATATTTCATAAAATTGGTCTGTATCAACATGTATGTTTCAACATCTTTTGTTATGCTCCTGAGCATATTGTCAGCCCCATATTGTTCAATGAAACAATCATTACATCCTTGGTTTTAGCATGAGGAATAAATCTTTTCATTTGCTCTTGTTCAGCTTATCGGAGAAGGAGTCATACAGTCTTCAGCCTTGATTTTAATCATTATCAACTAAATCCAGAGATTCTCTTTAACTTATTCAGTGATTGTTTAACATTTGCCTTCAAGGTTCATTTATTTGGCTGGATAATGTCATATTCTTAGCTTGTTTTTGTTTCCCAAAATTTTTCATCTCCTTTATCTTTGGTTTAGGACTGATAGTTTCTCTAATAATAGGGTTGGAACCTCTTCCACGTTTGGGGTGGTGTTCTCTCCAAAGAAACTGTTTTTTAGGAAGAGATTTTAAACCATTCTATCTCTACACCCTCTTGTGTCATTAACAGACGAGCATTTTGCAAATGTGTACATCCTCCTGAGGCATCATATCTGCAGTATATTTCAAATGAAATCAACAAAAGCGATCCATTTAACAGGTGATGTTTATTTATTTGCACAATTTTATTTTTTATTGCAACTAAATTAGTGTAATTTTTCTTGGGAACACTTTTCCTCCTCTGTTAGGTTCTATCTGTTTCCGTTTTTGCTAACATTTCAAAATCTCTCTGTTAAAAAGGAATATGAATGAATTTAGATGGATCTTCCACATATGTCCATTTTGTGCAATTGTTTTCTGATGCCATCCCTGTTCGTTCAAGTAACATTTTCAACTCTGTATTGTCCAGGTCGAAAAAAACACTCCTTTGGATAGTCTGATGATCCTGTCCAAAGTTTACATTTGATTGGTTCACTCAGCAAAGGTTCATTGGTGTGAAACGATTTTCCTTAGATCCAAATTGAAATACAGTTATTAGTCAGTTTTTCTTTGGTGCCAAACTAATCTTGTTTATCATTTTCTCCATCAGCTTACAAACACAGCTGGGGAAATATTGGTCTCTCAATTCTCTTATCTAAACCCAAAATTAGGCTTTTTTGAGGTAATTATGGATATTTTAGTTTTTAAAATTCCAGTTTCTTTATTATTTTGTTTATAATCTTGAGTAGATATACCTCATCATCTGGGAGGTGTTTAAGTATATCTCATTTTAAAATTGAATCACCAACAGTAGCTGTTTTTTCAGTTGAAGAGAGTTCTTCATGGAAATTTCTTAAGGAAAATTTACAATTGTATGGTGAAGATTTTCATGTGTCAAATTTCAGAGTCATTTCAGCCATTTATATTGTCAACACTTTTTGAAATTTAGAATCATTATGGGGCTGGAAACTTGAGAAAAGTCTTTTCCCAGCTCACTGTCTAAAACTTCACATTTCTGTCGTTCAGAGTGTTATTGACTTTTAATGAGGGCTGAGATTTGCTGTTCTGTTTCCACTCAGTTTCCTAATTTTGCCAACACCACTCTCAATGGAGTTTGAATTGATTCCATTGATATAATAAAGCCAACTCTCTTTTTTGGCTTTCTTATAAAAGGTTCCAGCTGATTAACGGATTCGATTATAGATTTTTAGACTGAGGTTACACAAGTTTTGTAGGGTCGGTAGCACTTCCTAGTGACTTTCCTCAGAGTACCACATGTCTTATTCCACCAGGGAACTGCAGGAGGAAAAAAGGTTTACCTTTGTCTTAGAGATCGAGCCATCGGCACTTTCATGGAGTGGATTCAATGAAGTAATAGGCATCCAGGTGAGAAGAAATGACTCTCAAATTCTTTATCTAGATTGACCCTGACTGAACTTGTCCAAGTCAGCATCCTCTACCTTCCACTTAAGGTAATGTTTCAGATGGGGCATTTACAGCATATTTCAGATGGATCCCAATGATCACTGCCATTCAAATCTTCAAACCAGACCAGTTAAAGTCAAGGTGGATATTTGTTGAGGAAACCCCTGGTCCAGTGCAGAAAGATGATTATGATGAATACTGTGGAACTCATTGACCCATTATTATAGTGCAACATCATTCCTATCAATAAGGTCCTCAATTATTTTCCCTTTGATATAAACACAATCCCCCAAAGCTATGGGCATTAAATCTCCTTTTCCTACGAGAAACCAGGTCCAAGAAATTTGTTAATCAAGGACTGAATATATCACGCCATGTTAAAAGAAAGGTCTGTGGGTGATAGTCAGCAGACCGTGATCCTCTTGTTAAGATGGCAGAACTGCAAAGCTTGAAGAGTTGTATTTAGTTGTATTCACCACGTGAAAAAGACTATTGATAAGGGACTTGCCCAGTATTAAAATTCATGAGCACGTTAACCTGGGGGAAAAACATGGCATAAATTTGAGTCCAGGGTTGTAAGGGTTTTTGTCTTTTATCATTTACTTTTTATATTTGTTTATTAATTAAATTTAAGATTCATCATGAACAACAAAATCTGGAAGACTGAAAAGTAAAAGATTCCATTGGAAAATGTCATTCATTGATTCAATTTCAAAAGTTGACATTACTACTTCCCACTACTTTGGACATTCTGATCAAAGGTTGACCATTATTAGTTCTCCTTTATCAGAGGTGGTTTTGGATCATGTTTGGTCCTTGTCAGAGGTCATGTTTTCAGATTACCATCAGATTTTGTGTTATCCCTTGATGGTCAGGGTGTCACTGGTCTCTCTGATATGTTGTTGCTGTTTTTGAGTCTTAGGAGGTTTTTTGTTTTAATTTACTATTTTGGGCTTTATTCATTTGGATATACCTTGGTGGGGAGACTTCCATTTACTGAACCCATTTGATGTTTTTATTATAAAAGGGATCATCACTGATCTTGTGTTCTTGTGGGTTGCTTCTTTGGCTGCTTTATCTGCCTCTGTTAGTTCCATTTGATCCCTACATGGGTAGGGATCCAACATATTTCTATATTTTTTCCATTATTTAAGTTATGGAGAAATAATTTAATTTGTTTGCAAGCTTTTTTTATTTGTTAATCTGAATAGCTTTACTTTTTTTCGAGTCACTAAAAATCACAAATTATTGAATGAGGTTTCTTTAATTATTTTTATGTTTGATACAATTCCACACAATTCTGATATCAGGGTTCTGATTATTCGGTGGAGAGAACTGATGTAGAAGTTTTGTCCAGACACTGCAGCAGATGTTACTCCATGCTTTGATTTACATCCATCTGTATATATTGCATAATGTGGACCTTTAAGTGGAGTTGGCATTTATTTGTCTGCCATGGTGTGTTCTAGTGTATCTGAGTGTTTTTGATAAATATTTCAGCACTTGTGAACAAATTCTTATTTTATTCATTGTCCAGGAGGAGGTGATTTTACTAAAACAGCACTTGTATATTTATACTCAGTGACTCAAACAATCTTCTAGCTCTAATTGGGAAAGGTGGAAGATGGTTATTTATAAATACATCTTTTAATTCAAATAATTTTTTTGTTGGATAATCACTTTCTGAATTGTTTTGAGCACTTTTCATTGTTACTATCCTCTCGTGGAGAGAAAGGGTGTTCAGTAAATCCAACTTGTAAGGATGATTTTAGTGAGGATCTAAAGGCGCCTCCCATATTTTAAGGCCTTCATTATGAACAAGGTCTATCGTTTCAGCGCTGCGTCCAATGCTGAGCCATACACTTCACTTTAATAATCATGAAGAACTGTTGAGTATACCATACTCTTAAAGTGTTAAAGTATGTCTATGGGCTCCGCAAGTAGTGTTCAATAGTTTTTTAATCATTTAATGCTCTTTTACATTTGATTTTACGTATGTTATGTGGGCTTTCCAGTTTTATTAGTATCAAATACTAATACCTTTTAAAAATTTTGCTGTTTGTTCCAATTGGCACCTTTATAGATTTGTTTCTGATTTTTAAATATTCACATCCTTTTTCCAATTTTTCACATTTTTCCAGTTATTATTTTTATAAAACATGATTGCTTGAGTTTTATCTATGGAAAATTTACCTACAGATGAAGCCCATTCATCCTGGGAACTATGCTTTTATTAATGATTCATTCTGCATGTTTTATTCGAGATGCTCAGTAATATTTTCCAAAATCATCCATATACAGGTTATTTTTAATACCAATAGGCAATGATTATTGCTGATATCATTAATTGCTAATCTAAACAATTGCCACTAAGGATACTTCCCTGTGGAACACCATTTTCAAGAGGAAATGTTCTAGACAGAACATCATCAATTCTCACCTGAAAACTGCAATTTGTCAAAGTTTTGTATAAACCTGGGTAAATGTCCACAGATGTTTTGTAAAGTTTTTAATAGAGCATACCTCCATTAGTATACTGCTTTTTCAATGTCAAAAAGACAGCTACAGTAATTTGTTTTCGTTCAAAACCTCTACGTATATGGTCTTCTAAGTTACAGAGAGAATCTAATGTAGATCTGTTACACTGTGACCCAAACTGAGTGGGAGTCAGAATTTTATTTTCTCAGAATGTGCCATGTTAGTGAGAGCATTTACCATTTTCTCCAACTGGGGATAAGCAGCTTGTTAAAGAAATTGGTCTGTAATTATTTACATTACCAGGATCCTCCCAAACAGGTTTGCCCCCTGGAATTATTATAGCTTTGATGCTATTCATCTCAAAATAAATTTCAAAGTCCCAAATGATTATAAAACTCTAATAGGTGGTATGACTTAACCACCAAAGGTGATAATGCTTCAGATCATCTCAAAACAAATTCTGTCACCTCCAGGAGCAAATTAATTGCTGTTCCAGAGGCATATTCCAACTCTTCCATATTAAATTTTCTATTATAATATATATCTTCTATTGTTTCAAAATTTTTGTTATTAATTCTATTTTTTCTTTGAAGAGAAGTGTTCATCTAAATTTTTATAACTAATTACATCTCAAGACTAAATTTTCTCCCATCATATTACTTATATTTCTTTTGGATCAAGTGTTCTTTTCCCATATTTTAATATGGCATGTCTAGGTGGTTTAACATGGGTACCATTTACCTTCCTGAAATTTTCCTATCCTTTTTGTATGGAAGTATTATTAGAGAGATCTGATATGTATTTCCTCCACGAAATGATTCTTCCTTGAATTACTTTTTTAAATTTTGCAGATATTTTGTTGTATACAGGTTTTAATGTATCAACTTCTAGTAATAATATAGTAATTTTTTTGTAAAGTTCCTTCTAATATTGGTAATGTTTTTTTTATTTTACTGAACTTTCTATTCAAATTACCTAATAGTCTCCCTATTGAGTGTTTTATATTTACTAATTCTGTTAGCTTATCGGACCACCATGGCACTTAGTGTTTTGTCGGATGGGGTTTTGATTTTGGTATTGCTTTATCAGCAGCATTTTTAATGAAATCAACAAGAAATTTATTAGTTCCATTATGGTCTTTTAAATATTCAAATGGTGGGATATTTCTAGTGTGCATTTCATACTGCTTTATAAATGTTATAGTGAGGGACATGTTTTGCAGGATAATTTGTAATAAGGAAATTAAAATTGGGAAATGGTCACTGGTGTGCAAGTCATCAACTGTACTCCAATCTAATCTGTCAATTATACTTGTTGTACATATGAGTTAAGTCTACTGAGGAAAATGTTCCATGTGTTTTTGAAAAATGTGCTAATTTCGTCATCATTTATACAGCACATGTCATTTGAATCCATGAACTCTTCTATTTTACTCCCTGTTCTATT